>NC_135237.1:234074864-234388614 GCF_051348905.1 Ranitomeya variabilis
TATATACAGACATCCCTCTATATACAGACACCTCTCCTATATACAGACATCCCTCTATATACAGACAACACTCCTATATACAGACATCCCCCTATATACAGACACCACTCCTATATACAGACATCCCCCTATATACAGACACCACTCCTATATACAGACATCCCCCTATATACAGACACCATTCCTATATACAGACATCCCTCTGTATACAAACACCACTCCTATATACAGACATCCCTCTATATACAGACACCACTCCTATATACAGACATCCCTCTATATACAGACACCAATCCTATATACAGACATCCCTCTATATACAGACACCACTCCTATATACAGACATCCCCCTATATACAGACACCACTCCTATATACAGACATCGCTCTGTATACAGACACCACTCCAATATACAGACATCCCTCTATATACAGACACCACTCCTATATACAGACATCCCTCTATATACAGACGCCACTTCTATATACAGACATCCCCCTATATACAGACACCACTCTTATATACAGACATCCCTCTATATACAGACACCACTCCTATATACAGACATCCCTCTGTATACAGACACAACTCCTATATACAGACATCCCTCTATATACAGACACCACTCCTATATACAGACATCCCTCTATATACAGACACCACTCCTATATACAGACATCCCCCTATATACAGACACCACTCTTATATACAGACATCCCTCTATATACAGACACCACTCCTAAATACAGACATCCCTCTGTATACAGACACCAATCCTATATACAGACATCCCTCTATATACAGACACCACTCCTATATACAGACATCCCCCTATATACAGACACCACTCTTATATACAGACATCCCTCTATATACAGACACCACTCCAATATACAGACATCCCTCTGTATACAGACACCACTCCTATATACAGACATCCCTCTATATAGAGACACCACTCCTATATACAGACATCCCTCTATATACAGACATCTCTCCTATATACAGACATCACTCTATATACAGACACCACTCCTAAATACAGACATCCCCCTATATACAGACACCACTCCTATATACAGACATCCCTCTATATACAGACACCACTCCTATATACAGACATCCCTCTATATACAGACACCACTCCTATATACAGACATCCCTCTATATACAGACACCACTCCCATATACAGACACCCCTCTATATACAGACATATCTTCTATATTCAGACATCCCCCTATATAGAGACACCACTCCTATATACAGATATCCCTCTGTATACAGACACAACTCCTATATACAGACATCCCTCTATATTCAGACACCACTCCTATATACAGACATCCCTCTATATACAGACACCACTCCTATATACAGACATCCCTCTATATACAGACCTCTCCTATATACAGACATCCCTCTATATACAGACACCACTCCTATATACAGACATCCCTCTATATACAGACATCTCTCCTATATACAGACATCCCTCTATATACAGACACCACTCCTAAATACAGACATCCCCCTATATACAGACACCACTCCTATATACAGACATCCCTCTATATACAGACACCACTCCTATATACAGACATCCCTCTATATACAGACACCACTCCTATATACAGACATCCCTCTATATACAGACATCTCTCCTATATACAGACATCCCTCTATATACAGACACCACTCCTATATACAGACATCCCTCTATATACAGACATCTCTCCTATATACAGACATCCCTCTATATACAGACACCACTCCTATATACAGACATCCCTCTATATACAGACATCTCTCCTATATACAGACATCCCTCTATATACAGACACCACTCCTATATACAGACATCCCTCTATATACAGACATCTCTCCTATATACAGACATCCCTCTATATACAGACACCACTCCTAAATACAGACAACCCCCTATATACAGACACCACTCCTATATACAGACATCCCTCTGTATACAGACACCACTCCTATATACAGACATCCCTCTATATACAGACACCACTCCTATATACAGACATCCCTCTATATACAGACATCCCCCTATATACAGACACCACTACTATATACAGAGTCCCTCTGTATACAGACACCACTCCTATATACAGACATCCCTCTATATACAGACACCACTCCTATATACAGACATCCCTCTGTATACAGACACCACTCCTATATACAGACATCCCTCTATATACAGACACCACTCCTATATACAGACATCCCTCTATATACAGACATCCCCCTATATACAGACACGACTACTATATACAGAGTCCCTCTGTATACAGACACCACTCCTATATACAGACATCCCTCTATATACAGACACCACTCCTATATACAGACATCCCTCTATATACAGACACCACTCCTATATACAGACATCCCTCTGTATACAGACACCACTCCTATATACAGACATCCCTCTATATACAGACACCACTCCTATATACAGACATCCCTCTATATACAGACACCACTCCTATATACAGACATCCCTCTATATACAGACACCACTCCTATATACAGACATCCCCCTATATACAGACACCACTCCTATATACAGACATCCCTCTGTATACAGACACCACTCATATATATAGACATCCCTCTATATACAGACATCACTCCTATATACAGACATCCCCCTATATACAGACACCACTCCTATATACAGACATCCCTCTATATACAGACACCTCTCCTATATACAGACATCCCTCTATATACAGACACCACTCCTATATACAGACATCCCCCTATATACAGACACCACTCCTATATACAGACATCGCTCTGTATACAGACACCACTCCAATATACAGACATCCCTCTATATACAGACACCACTCCTATATACAGACATCCCTCTATATACAGACGCCACTTCTATATACAGACATCCCCCTATATACAGACACCACTCTTATATACAGACATCCCTCTATATACAGACACCACTCCTAAATACAGACATCCCTCTGTATACAGACACCAATCCTATATACAGACATCCCTCTATATACAGACACCACTCCTATATACAGACATCCCTCTATATACAGACACCAATCCTATATACAGACATCCCTCTATATACAGACACCACTCCTATATACAGACATCCCCCTATATACAGACACCACTCCTATATACAGACATCGCTCTGTATACAGACACCACTCCTATATACAGACATCCCTCTATATACAGACACCACTCCTATATACAGACATCCCTCTATATACAGACATCCCCCTATATACAGACATCCCCCTATATACAGACACCACTCTTATATACAGACATCCCTCTATATACAGACACCACTCCAATATACAGACATCCCTCTGTATACAGACACCACTCCTATATACAGACATCCCTCTATATAGAGACACCACTCCTATATACAGACATCCCTCTATATACAGACATCTCTCCTATATACAGACATCCCTCTATATACAGACACCACTCCTAAATACAGACATCCCCCTATATACAGACACCACTCCTATATACAGACATCCCTCTATATACAGACACCACTCCTATATACAGACATCCCTCTATATACAGACACCACTCCTATATACAGACATCCCTCTATATACAGACACCACTCCCATATACAGACACCCCTCTATATACAGACATATCTTCTATATTCAGACATCCCCCTATATAGAGACACCACTCCTATATACAGACATCCCTCTGTATACAGACACAACTCCTATATACAGACATCCCTCTATATACAGACACCACTCCTATATACAGACATCCCTCTATATACAGACATATCTTCTATATTCAGACATCCCCCTATATAGAGACACCACTCCTATATACAGACATCCCTCTGTATACAGACACAACTCCTATATACAGACATCCCTCTATATACAGACACCACTCCCATATACAGACACCCCTCTATATACAGACATATCTTCTATATTCAGACATCCCCCTATATAGAGACACCACTCCTATATACAGACATCCCTCTGTATACAGACACAACTCCTATATACAGACATCCCTCTATATACAGACACCACTCCTATATACAGACATCCCTCTATATACAGACACCACTCCTATATACAGACATCCCTCTATATACAGACCTCTCCTATATACAGACATCCCTCTATATACAGACACCACTCCTATATACAGACATCCCTCTATATACAGACATCTCTCCTATATACAGACATCCCTCTATATACAGACACCACTCCTATATACAGACATCCCTCTATATACAGACCTCTCCTATATACAGACATCCCTCTATATACAGACACCACTCCTATATACAGACATCCCTCTATATACAGACATCTCTCCTATATACAGACATCCCTCTATATACAGACACCACTCCTAAATACAGACATCCCCCTATATACAGACACCACTTCTATATACAGACATCCCTCTATATACAGACACCACTCCTAGATACAGACATCCCTCTGTTTACAGACACCACTCCTATATACAGACATCCCCCTATATACAGACACCACTCCTGTATACAGACATCCCTCGGTATACAGACACCACTCCTATATACAGACATCCCTCTATATACAGACACCACTCCTATATACAGACATCCCTCTATATACAGACACCACTCCTATATACAGACATCCCCCTATATACAGACACCACTCCTATATACAGACATCCCTCTGTATACAGACACCACTCATATATATAGACATCCCTCTATATACAGACATCACTCCTATATACAGACATCCCCCTATATACAGACACCACTCCTATATACAGACATCCCTCTATATACAGACACCTCTCCTATATACAGACATCCCTCTATATACAGACAACACTCCTATATACAGACATCCCCCTATATACAGACACCACTCCTATATACAGACATCCCCCTATATACAGACACCACTCCTATATACAGACATCCCCCTATATACAGACACCATTCCTATATACAGACATCCCTCTGTATACAAACACCACTCCTATATACAGACATCCCTCTATATACAGACACCACTCCTATATACAGACATCCCTCTATATACAGACACCAATCCTATATACAGACATCCCTCTATATACAGACACCACTCCTATATACAGACATCCCCCTATATACAGACACCACTCCTATATACAGACATCGCTCTGTATACAGACACCACTCCAATATACAGACATCCCTCTATATACAGACACCACTCCTATATACAGACATCCCTCTATATACAGACGCCACTTCTATATACAGACATCCCCCTATATACAGACACCACTCTTATATACAGACATCCCTCTATATACAGACACCACTCCTATATACAGACATCCCTCTGTATACAGACACAACTCCTATATACAGACATCCCTCTATATACAGACACCACTCCTATATACAGACATCCCTCTATATACAGACACCACTCCTATATACAGACATCCCCCTATATACAGACACCACTCTTATATACAGACATCCCTCTATATACAGACACCACTCCTAAATACAGACATCCCTCTGTATACAGACACCAATCCTATATACAGACATCCCTCTATATACAGACACCACTCCTATATACAGACATCCCCCTATATACAGACACCACTCTTATATACAGACATCCCTCTATATACAGACACCACTCCAATATACAGACATCCCTCTGTATACAGACACCACTCCTATATACAGACATCCCTCTATATAGAGACACCACTCCTATATACAGACATCCCTCTATATACAGACATCTCTCCTATATACAGACATCCCTCTATATACAGACACCACTCCTAAATACAGACATCCCCCTATATACAGACACCACTCCTATATACAGACATCCCTCTATATACAGACACCACTCCTATATACAGACATCCCTCTATATACAGACACCACTCCTATATACAGACATCCCTCTATATACAGACACCAATCCTATATACAGACATCCCTCTATATACAGACACCACTCCTATATACAGACATCCCCTATATACAGACACCACTCCTATATACAGACATCGCTCTGTATACAGACACCACTCCTATATACAGACATCCCTCTATATACAGACACCACTCCTATATACAGACATCCCTCTATATACAGACACCACTCCTATATACAGACATCCCCCTATATACAGACACCACTCTTATATACAGACATCCCTCTATATACAGACACCACTCCTATATACAGACATCCCTCTGTATACAGACACCACTCCTATATACAGACATCCCTGTCACGATTCACTCCGTGACTGTCAGGATCCCTTAGCCGCTGCCCACAATCTGTCACGGACGGGGGTGACTTTAGACCAGCAGACGGCTATCACATGTGCAGGGGGCTTATCCTAGTTATCCCTCCACTGCCACAATGTGATGAAAAAAACACACACGAGGCTATTGACCTCTTAGTTTACAGCAGGGGCTTATTTTAGGTATCCCACTGCTCTTCAGTATACCATGAACTGCAGGGATTTGTGTCTATCCCGCTTACAGTTCCACTTAACACTTGCAGCTCTCTGGCGCCCCCCTTACTCTCAGGTCAGATTAGGTACTGCACCTGGGGTAATTAGTCGCCAGAAAGGCTGCCTGCTATGTACTGGCTATTGGGCGCACTACAGCAACGCGATAACTACTCCCACTCAGGCAGGAACAATAATTATCAAGCCGCAGTCGCTACAGTGACCCCCCAACAGCCGGCACACGGTAAGCTGCCACCAGCGCCGATTAAACGGGTTCGGCTGCTAACCCCCAAAATAGTAGCGTAAATTCCCTTCAAAGACAGGGTACGTTTTTAGAGCATGGAGAACGAACTAGTAATAAATATGATACCCCATAAATGATTTTTAGGCAGTGTTTATAAAATATTTAACAAAGATGTTACAAATGAGACAATTGCAAATATGTACAAGGTAATTATAAAAATAAAAGGATTAAAGGAAGAAAAGATAACTCACATGTTCTTAGATCATTGCATTGCAGGCAACAGGCTAGGAGCTTTCCATCTATCCCAGTGCATTGGGCACTCGCAGTCTGGTCGCTTCAGGTAAAAACTCACAACTCTGCTCTCTTGGATGCCTGCCAGCACTTAAAACCTACAGTCTGTGACCTCACAGAAAGGGCTTGGTTTTCCAACTCCTCCTACCTCTTCGGTTTCACTAACTGGGCATTAAATATATCTGATGCCCGTATCTTCGCTACAGAACATAAAATAATCGCACCATACCCATCGTTCATCTCATAGTATCGTGGGCATTCCGATGAGATCAAATATGCCCTGTCTGGGATACATATTTACAGAGAAATCCCTACTTCTTCACCAGATGGAGTTAGACGCCCGTATTTAGAGTGATGCGTAGATCCTCCGAGTGTGATTATGACGATATATTTTGGTGTTCGTAACTTAAACGGTTTGCATAATATCTTCCAAAAACAGAACAAAGAAATCCCATGCATTCTAGAAGTTTCTCTAACAGTTCCTGCTAACACAAATTTCTCTTGCAGCTATGCCCGTCGTAAATACCTTTCGTCAATAAAACTCCCCCACAAGGCAAGCTCTTCTACACAGACAGCTAGAAACACAGGGAAAGAAAGAGAACCAGAGAGAAGGGGGGTTTAGCCCCCGCATGCTAGCAGGAAAACTAACTTATGATATTTCATACCATATCGTGACACCTCCCCCTTTTAGCGTGCGCTACGGCGGCAGGACCTCTCGGTATGCCTCCATGCGCACGTCCGTGGGTTCACCCTGACGGGAAAGTCCATCTGCATTACCATGCTCTTTGCCCGCTCTGTGCTTAATGGTGAAGTCAAATTGCTGAAGGGCAAGGCTCCAGCGTAGCAACCTGCCATTGGTTCCACACATGGTGCTTAGCCAGCGCAGAGGGTTGTGGTCGGTCACCACCGTGAAGGTGCGACCGTACAAGTAGGGCTGCAAGCGCTGCAGAGCCCAGACTATGGCCAGGCACTCCTTCTCGATGGTGGAGTAGGCCACTTCCCTCGGCAAAAGTTTCCGGCTCAGGTACAACACGGGGTGCTCTTGGTCCTCCGAGTCAACCTGGCTGAGCACAGCACCAAGGCCAAACTCGCTGGCGTCGGTCTGTACCAAGAACGGTCGACTGCTGTCGACTGCTTTCAACACAGGGGCGTTGCACAGTGCTGTTTTCAACGCCTGGAAGGCCCCCTCACAGCCATCTGTCCAGTTGACGATGTGGGGTAGCTTCTTCCTGGTGAGGTCCGTCAAAGGTTTTGCCAGACTACTATAGTGCTGCACGAAGCGCCTATAGTACCCTGCAGTGCCCAGGAAGGACATCACCTGTTTCTTGTTCCTGGGAGTGGGCCAGTTCACGATCACGCCCACTTTGTCAGGCTCCGGTTTCAGGGTGTTTCCACCTACCCGGTGCCCCAGGTAGTGAACCTCCCTCATGCCCATCTGGCACTTTCCCGGCTTGATAGTCAGTCCTGCTCGGTGAATTCGCCCGAGCACCTCCTCGAGATGCTGCAGGTGTTCATCCCAGGAGGGACTGAAGATGGCAATGTCATCTAAGTACGCCACGGCGTACTTCTCCAGTCCCTGAAGCAGGAGATTGACCATCCGCTGAAAAGTGGCAGGGGCATTCTTCATGCCGAAGGGCATGACCGTGGACTCGTACAGTCCAAAGGGTGTGATAAAGGCAGACTTCTCCTGCGCCTCGGGGCTCAGGGGAATCTGCCAGTATCCGCGACTCAGATCCATTATTGTCAGGTAGTTTGCGCCAGCTAACTTCTCAAGCAGCTCCTCGATGCGCGGCATTGGGTGCGCGTCAGAGGCTGTAATGGCGTTGAGCCCCCTGTAGTCCACGCAGAACCGGGTGGTCCGGTCCTTCTTTGGCACGAGAACTACAGGTGAGGCCCACGCGCTCTTTGACCGTCGAATCACCCCCAGCTGTAACATCTCATCGATCTCCTGGCGCATAATCTGCTGCACCTGGTCAGAGATTCGATAGGGTGTTCGCCGTAGTGGGGCGTGATTCCCGGTGTCCACCTCGTGGACCGCTAACTCAGTCCTTCCAGGCCGGTTGGAGAACACGACCCGGAAGGGTTCCAGTGTGGTTTGCAACTGCAACCGCTGTGGTTCATCTAGCGAGGCGCTTACCTCCACGTCCTCAATGGACCCACGGGCCTTGGCTTGGGCCAGCATGTCCAGGAGGGCGTCTTCCTCCCCGTCTTCGGGTGCGCTGCAGACCGGTAGGACGAAAGGTTCACGTTCGTGATGAGCCTTCATCATGTTGACGTGAAAGGCCTTTCGCCTACCCCGAGTGTGGTCAAGCGTGACCACGTAGGTGACCGGGTTGAGCTGTTGGTGGACGACATACGGGCCGTCCCAGGCTGCCTGAAGCTTATCCGTTGGTACAGGAACCAGCACCCACACCTTTTGACCCACGTGGTAGGTCCGCTCCCGGGCGTTCTGGTCATACCAGTGCTTCTGATCAGCCTGAGCCTGCGTCATGTTGTCATGCACCAACTGCGTCAAGGTCTGCATCTTGTCACGGAAGCGCATGACATACTCCACTATGGACACTTCAGAAGGGTTCGGCTCCTCTTCCCAGGATTCTCTTACCAACCCAAGGGGTCCCCGGACTCGCCTGCCGTACAGGAGCTCGAAGGGTGAGAACCCCGTCGAGGCCTGCGGAACCTCTCTGTAAGCGAATAGCAGGTGTGGGAGGTACCGCTCCCAGTCGCGCCCTTGTGTCTCAACCAGCATGCGTAGCATCTGTTTGAGGGTACCATTGAAACGTTCACACAAGCCATTGGTCTGTGGGTGATACGCACTCGATACCAGGTGCTTCACCTGCATTTTCTTACAGAGAGCCTCCATTAGGTGAGACATAAATTGGGTCCCTCGATCAGTAAGCATTTCCCTGGGAAATCCTACCCGTGAAAAGATGGCCAACAGGGCATCCGCCACCTTATCTGCCCTAATTGACGACAGAGCTACTGCCTCTGGGTACCGGGTAGCGTAGTCTACCACAGTAAGAATGAATCGCTTTCCAGAGCTGCTGGAGACGGCCAGCGGGCCCACAATGTCCACCGCAATCCTCTGGAAAGGCTCCTCTATCACTGGCAAAGGGATCAGGGGAGCCTTAAGAGCAGGCCCCGCCTTCCCCACTCTTTGACAGGTGACACAGGAGCGGCAGTAGTTTGACACATCTGTCCCCATCTTAGGCCAATAGAAGTGTTGAGACAGCCGGGCCTTAGTTTTGCTGATACCCAAGTGTCCAGCTAGCGGGATCTCATGGGCAATCCGCAACAACTCACCCCGGAATTGCTGTGGGACGACCAGCTGTCTTTCCCTCAACCACTCCTTTTGTGATTCTCCGGGTACTGTCTCCCGGTACAACCTTCCTCCTTCCCAGAACACCTTCTCCTTATCAGTCTCGGAGAAGCACGTCCCGGCGAGTTGTCTCAAACTCTCTAGGCTCGCATCTGTGTGCAGAGCGGCCTGAAACTCCTGGCTAGGGGAAGCCAAAAGCGATGTCAGGGTCCCTTCCCCACGGGAGCCCTCTGGGACCTGCACTGGGTCCACCTCTGGTTCAGTCACACTGATGACTGAGGAGGGTCCGGAAGGCAGACAGGTATCTGCGTTCCGGGCACTCTGACTGCGGGTGACAGCAGCTACGTAGGCTGTCTCCCCGGGGATTTCTACAGACCCAACAGCCGACGCTGCTATGGGCTCTACCTCCCCATCCACCCCCATTACCTCAGGAGCATTGCTACTTATGGGCCAGTTACCTTCCTCGGTGGCACTGGTCAATTGCATGGCATCACCTTGCTCACGGTTCCCATGTATCTCCCCATTTCTTGTAGCACCGACACTTGCCCCTGCTAGGGGTTCCTCAGCCGTCTCACTCCGCAGAGCGACGTGGCTGAGCACTCCTGTACCTATGGACACATCAACTTTCACAGAAACATTATTATCAGATACAGTTGGCACAGGTACAACATTTTCACCATCAATCCTAGGGAAAAAATGGTTAACAGATGCATCACTACAAGATAAAGCATGGTCAGGTAACACATGCGATTTCCCATCATCATCATCATCATCATCATCAGGGTTAACTTTACCCTCATTAGTAGATTGGGGAGGAGGGTCATCCACGAAGTATGCAACCAACCTCCCCAAATCAGTCCCCAACAAAACATCAGTGGGCAAATTATCAGACAGCCCCACTTCCTTCACCCCGCTCCCGGCACCCCAATCAATAAAAACCCGGGCCATCGGTAAGGGACAGCTGATGCCCCCAATCCCAGTGACAGTTAGGGTTTTCCCCGGAATGATTTCTTCAGGGGCCGCCAGTTCGGGTCGGATGAGGGTTCGTTCAGCCCCGGTGTCCTTGAGGCCTGTAGCAACACGACCTCCCACAGTGACGGGCTGTACGTTGTCACACACCCTCCCAACCACACCACCCACCAAAAGAACTGCTGCATTAGGCCCTGGGGCCTGGGATGAGGGGTTCTTCTGCTTGGCTAGACATTGGTGACTGAGGTGTCCAGTCTGCCTGCAGTGGTAACACTGGCGAAGTTCGGTGGTAGGTCTGGTGCTGTTGGCCACGGGGACAGGACCTCTGGTGTGTTGGCTAGCAGGGGTACTGGCGTTGGCTGCAGGCTTACCCCCTCTCCAGCTGGTGGTGACTGGCTTCCGCACTTCCGATCTACGGTTGGCCTCATAGGCATCGGCAATCTGCGCTGCTTTTGTCACATCGTTGGGTTCTCTGTCCATCACGAACTGTCGCACTTCAGTTGGGCAAAGACGGAAGAACTGGTCTTTGATCATCAGGTCTCGCAGCTGTGTAAAGGTGGTCACTGACAGTCCTTGGGTCCACTGGTCAAAGTGGGTCCCCAGTCTATGCACCACATCACTGTAACTGTCGTGTGGGCCACGTAGGAGGGTCCGAAACTTTTTACGGTACACCTCGGGTGTAAGCTGGTACTTAGCTATGAGAGCCTGCTTGATGGCCTCATAGTCACCATCTTGTTCTTGAGGGAGGGCAGCAAACGCCTCCAGAGCTTTTCCTCTCAGTCCTGGTGTCAGGTATCGTGCCCATTCTTGTGTAGGCAGCTGGTACTGTCTGCAGGCTTTCTCAAAGGCCCGCAGAAAAGTGTCCAAGTCCCCATCCTTTTCCATAACAGGAAAGTGGTCGGGCCGGGGCTTTGGTATCTGAGCGCTGCTGGGCTCACGACTGGACTGGGACGACCCCTGCATTTGCAGTCGGGCCATCTGCAGCTGGTACTCCCGCTGCGCTTGGGCCTCTCGCTCGGCTCGCTGGGCCTCTCGCTCAGCTCGGGCCTCAGCCTCCTGCCGGTATTGCTGAATCAGCTGCCGACGTCCCTCATGGTCATCAGTGGGGAATTCTTTCAAGGCCGCCTGCAGGTGGGGGTCCAATTCGCCCGGATTGCTAACAGGGCCAGCATTCAGTGGTTGGACCTCTGCTGCAGCACCATGTTCGCGGGTGCTGGCATCTGCGGCTTCTGGGCTCTGTGAGTGGTCTAGAGCGGCTTCCCATTGCATCAGGACTGCGACCAGTTGGCTTTTGTTTTTGTTTGCATAGTCAATGTGCTGTGACTTGCACAAGGCCACAAGGGTGTCTTTGGTCTGCTGCTCATAAAAGGTTTCTCCCAGCACAACCATGGTTGCCAAATAAAAGATAGGATAGAAAAACGAAGAAAAAGGGAGGGGATAATTACCAGTACACAATTGTCTCACAACTAATAAACACTGAGTTCGTTCTCCAAACTTATTTGCGCAGAGTTCTCGCAAGAACTTTCTGCAAGTTTTTAGTGAGAGGAATGATTGCTCAAACCAAATCACTAATGCTCTAATATCCCACCGCCTTGCCACCAATATGTCACGATTCACTCCGTGACTGTCAGGATCCCTTAGCCGCTGCCCACAATCTGTCACGGACGGGGGTGACTTTAGACCAGCAGACGGCTATCACATGTGCAGGGGGCTTATCCTAGTTATCCCTCCACTGCCACAATGTGATGAAAAAAACACACACGAGGCTATTGACCTCTTAGTTTACAGCAGGGGCTTATTTTAGGTATCCCACTGCTCTTCAGTATACCATGAACTGCAGGGATTTGTGTCTATCCCGCTTACAGTTCCACTTAACACTTGCAGCTCTCTGGCGCCCCCCTTACTCTCAGGTCAGATTAGGTACTGCACCTGGGGTAATTAGTCGCCAGAAAGGCTGCCTGCTATGTACTGGCTATTGGGCGCACTACAGCAACGCGATAACTACTCCCACTCAGGCAGGAACAATAATTATCAAGCCGCAGTCGCTACAGTGACCCCCCAACAGCCGGCACACGGTAAGCTGCCACCAGCGCCGATTAAACGGGTTCGGCTGCTAACCCCCAAAATAGTAGCGTAAATTCCCTTCAAAGACAGGGTACGTTTTTAGAGCATGGAGAACGAACTAGTAATAAATATGATACCCCATAAATGATTTTTAGGCAGTGTTTATAAAATATTTAACAAAGATGTTACAAATGAGACAATTGCAAATATGTACAAGGTAATTATAAAAATAAAAGGATTAAAGGAAGAAAAGATAACTCACATGTTCTTAGATCATTGCATTGCAGGCAACAGGCTAGGAGCTTTCCATCTATCCCAGTGCATTGGGCACTCGCAGTCTGGTCGCTTCAGGTAAAAACTCACAACTCTGCTCTCTTGGATGCCTGCCAGCACTTAAAACCTACAGTCTGTGACCTCACAGAAAGGGCTTGGTTTTCCAACTCCTCCTACCTCTTCGGTTTCACTAACTGGGCATTAAATATATCTGATGCCCGTATCTTCGCTACAGAACATAAAATAATCGCACCATACCCATCGTTCATCTCATAGTATCGTGGGCATTCCGATGAGATCAAATATGCCCTGTCTGGGATACATATTTACAGAGAAATCCCTACTTCTTCACCAGATGGAGTTAGACGCCCGTATTTAGAGTGATGCGTAGATCCTCCGAGTGTGATTATGACGATATATTTTGGTGTTCGTAACTTAAACGGTTTGCATAATATCTTCCAAAAAACAGAACAAAGAAATCCCATGCATTCTAGAAGTTTCTCTAACAGTTCCTGCTAACACAAATTTCTCTTGCAGCTATGCCCGTCGTAAATACCTTTCGTCAATAAAACTCCCCCACAAGGCAAGCTCTTCTACACAGACAGCTAGAAACACAGGGAAAGAAAGAGAACCAGAGAGAAGGGGGGTTTAGCCCCCGCATGCTAGCAGGAAAACTAACTTATGATATTTCATACCATATCGTGACAATCCCTCTATATAGAGACACCACTCCTATATGCAGACATCCCTCTATATACAGACATCTCTCCTATATACAGACATCCCTCTATATACAGACACCACTCCTAAATACAGACATCCCCCTATATACAGACACCACTCCTATATACAGACATCCCTCTATATACAGACACCACTCCTATATACAGACATCCCTCTATATACAGACACCACTCCTATAAACAGACATCCCTCTATATACAGACACCACTCCTATATACAGACACCCCTCTATATACAGACATATCTTCTATATTCAGACATCCCCCTATATAGAGACACAACTCCTATATACAGACATCCCTCTATATACAGACACCACTCCTATATACAGACATCCCCCTATATACAGACACCACTCCTATATACAGACATCCCTCTGTATACAGACACCACTCATATATATAGACATCCCTCTATATACAGACATCACTCCTATATACAGACATCCCCCTATATACAGACACCACTCCTATATACAGACATCCCTCTATATACAGACACCTCTCCTATATACAGACATCCCTCTATATACAGACAACACTCCTATATACAGACATCCCCCTATATACAGACACCACTCCTATATACAGACATCCCCCTATATACAGACACCACTCCTATATACAGACATCCCCCTATATACAGACACCACTCCCATATACAGACCTCCCTCTGTATACAGACACCACTCCTATATACAGACATCCCTCTATATACAGACACCACTCCTATATACAGACATCCCTCTATATACAGACACCAATCCTATATACAGACATCCCTCTATATACAGACACCACTCCTATATACAGACATCCCCCTATATACAGACACCACTCCTATATACAGACATCGCTCTGTATACAGACACCACTCCTATATACAGACATCCCTCTATATACAGACACCACTCCTATATACAGACATCCCTCTATATACAGACATCCCCCTATATACAGACATCCCCCTATATACAGACACCACTCTTATATACAGACATCCCTCTATATACAGACACCACTCCAATATACAGACATCCCTCTGTATACAGACACCACTCCTATATACAGACATCCCTCTATATAGAGACACCACTCCTATATACAGACATCCCTCTATATACAGACATCTCTCCTATATACAGACATCCCTCTATATACAGACACCACTCCTAAATACAGACATCCCCCTATATACAGACACCACTCCTATATACAGACATCCCTCTATATACAGACACCACTCCTATATACAGACATCCCTCTATATACAGACACCACTCCTATATACAGACATCCCTCTATATACAGACACCACTCCCATATACAGACACCCCTCTATATACAGACATATCTTCTATATTCAGACATCCCCCTATATAGAGACACCACTCCTATATACAGACATCCCTCTGTATACAGACACAACTCCTATATACAGACATCCCTCTATATACAGACACCACTCCTATATACAGACATCCCTCTATATACAGACATATCTTCTATATTCAGACATCCCCCTATATAGAGACACCACTCCTATATACAGACATCCCTCTGTATACAGACACAACTCCTATATACAGACATCCCTCTATATACAGACACCACTCCCATATACAGACACCCCTCTATATACAGACATATCTTCTATATTCAGACATCCCCCTATATAGAGACACCACTCCTATATACAGACATCCCTCTGTATACAGACACAACTCCTATATACAGACATCCCTCTATATACAGACACCACTCCTATATACAGACATCCCTCTATATACAGACACCACTCCTATATACAGACATCCCTCTATATACAGACCTCTCCTATATACAGACATCCCTCTATATACAGACACCACTCCTATATACAGACATCCCTCTATATACAGACATCTCTCCTATATACAGACATCCCTCTATATACAGACACCACTCCTAAATACAGACATCCCCCTATATACAGACACCACTTCTATATACAGACATCCCTCTATATACAGACACCACTCCTAGATACAGACATCCCTCTGTTTACAGACACCACTCCTATATACAGACATCCCCCTATATACAGACACCACTCCTGTATACAGACATCCCTCGGTATACAGACACCACTCCTATATACAGACATCCCTCTATATACAGACACCACTCCTATATACAGACATCCCTCTATATACAGACACCACTCCTATATACAGACATCCCCCTATATACAGACACCACTCCTATATACAGACATCCCTCTGTATACAGACACCACTCATATATATAGACATCCCTCTATATACAGACATCACTCCTATATACAGACATCCCCCTATATACAGACACCACTCCTATATACAGACATCCCTCTATATACAGACACCTCTCCTATATACAGACATCCCTCTATATACAGACAACACTCCTATATACAGACATCCCCCTATATACAGACACCACTCCTATATACAGACATCCCCCTATATACAGACACCACTCCTATATACAGACATCCCCCTATATACAGACACCATTCCTATATACAGACATCCCTCTGTATACAAACACCACTCCTATATACAGACATCCCTCTATATACAGACACCACTCCTATATACAGACATCCCTCTATATACAGACACCAATCCTATATACAGACATCCCTCTATATACAGACACCACTCCTATATACAGACATCCCCCTATATACAGACACCACTCCTATATACAGACATCGCTCTGTATACAGACACCACTCCAATATACAGACATCCCTCTATATACAGACACCACTCCTATATACAGACATCCCTCTATATACAGACGCCACTTCTATATACAGACATCCCCCTATATACAGACACCACTCTTATATACAGACATCCCTCTATATACAGACACCACTCCTATATACAGACATCCCTCTGTATACAGACACAACTCCTATATACAGACATCCCTCTATATACAGACACCACTCCTATATACAGACATCCCTCTATATACAGACACCACTCCTATATACAGACATCCCCCTATATACAGACACCACTCTTATATACAGACATCCCTCTATATACAGACACCACTCCTAAATACAGACATCCCTCTGTATACAGACACCAATCCTATATACAGACATCCCTCTATATACAGACACCACTCCTATATACAGACATCCCCCTATATACAGACACCACTCTTATATACAGACATCCCTCTATATACAGACACCACTCCAATATACAGACATCCCTCTGTATACAGACACCACTCCTATATACAGACATCCCTCTATATAGAGACACCACTCCTATATACAGACATCCCTCTATATACAGACATCTCTCCTATATACAGACATCCCTCTATATACAGACACCACTCCTAAATACAGACATCCCCCTATATACAGACACCACTCCTATATACAGACATCCCTCTATATACAGACACCACTCCTATATACAGACATCCCTCTATATACAGACACCACTCCTATATACAGACATCCCTCTATATACAGACACCACTCCCATATACAGACACCCCTCTATATACAGACATATCTTCTATATTCAGACATCCCCCTATATAGAGACACCACTCCTATATACAGATATCCCTCTGTATACAGACACAACTCCTATATACAGACATCCCTCTATATTCAGACACCACTCCTATATACAGACATCCCTCTATATACAGACACCACTCCTATATACAGACATCCCTCTATATACAGACCTCTCCTATATACAGACATCCCTCTATATACAGACACCACTCCTATATACAGACATCCCTCTATATACAGACATCTCTCCTATATACAGACATCCCTCTATATACAGACACCACTCCTAAATACAGACATCCCCCTATATACAGACACCACTCCTATATACAGACATCCCTCTATATACAGACACCACTCCTATATACAGACATCCCTCTATATACAGACACCACTCCTATATACAGACATCCCTCTATATACAGACATCTCTCCTATATACAGACATCCCTCTATATACAGACACCACTCCTATATACAGACATCCCTCTATATACAGACATCTCTCCTATATACAGACATCCCTCTATATACAGACACCACTCCTATATACAGACATCCCTCTATATACAGACATCTCTCCTATATACAGACATCCCTCTATATACAGACACCACTCCTATATACAGACATCCCTCTATATACAGACATCTCTCCTATATACAGACATCCCTCTATATACAGACACCACTCCTAAATACAGACAACCCCCTATATACAGACACCACTCCTATATACAGACATCCCTCTGTATACAGACACCACTCCTATATACAGACATCCCTCTATATACAGACACCACTCCTATATACAGACATCCCTCTATATACAGACATCCCCCTATATACAGACACCACTACTATATACAGAGTCCCTCTGTATACAGACACCACTCCTATATACAGACATCCCTCTATATACAGACACCACTCCTATATACAGACATCCCTCTGTATACAGACACCACTCCTATATACAGACATCCCTCTATATACAGACACCACTCCTATATACAGACATCCCTCTATATACAGACATCCCCCTATATACAGACACGACTACTATATACAGAGTCCCTCTGTATACAGACACCACTCCTATATACAGACATCCCTCTATATACAGACACCACTCCTATATACAGACATCCCTCTATATACAGACACCACTCCTATATACAGACATCCCTCTGTATACAGACACCACTCCTATATACAGACATCCCTCTATATACAGACACCACTCCTATATACAGACATCCCTCTATATACAGACACCAATCCTATATACAGACATCCCTCTATATACAGACACCACTCCTATATACAGACATCCCCCTATATACAGACACCACTCCTATATACAGACATCGCTCTGTATACAGACACCACTCCTATATACAGACATCCCTCTATATACAGACACCACTCCTATATACAGACATCCCTCTATATACAGACACCACTCCTATATACAGACATCCCCCTATATACAGACACCACTCTTATATACAGACATCCCTCTATATACAGACACCACTCCTATATACAGACATCCCTCTGTATACAGACACCACTCCTATATACAGACATCCCTCTATATAGAGACACCACTCCTATATGCAGACATCCCTCTATATACAGACATCTCTCCTATATACAGACATCCCTCTATATACAGACACCACTCCTAAATACAGACATCCCCCTATATACAGACACCACTCCTATATACAGACATCCCTCTATATACAGACACCACTCCTATATACAGACATCCCTCTATATACAGACACCACTCCTATAAACAGACATCCCTCTATATACAGACACCACTCCTATATACAGACACCCCTCTATATACAGACATATCTTCTATATTCAGACATCCCCCTATATAGAGACACAACTCCTATATACAGACATCCCTCTATATACAGACACCACTCCTATATACAGACATCCCCCTATATACAGACACCACTCCTATATACAGACATCCCTCTGTATACAGACACCACTCATATATATAGACATCCCTCTATATACAGACATCACTCCTATATACAGACATCCCCCTATATACAGACACCACTCCTATATACAGACATCCCTCTATATACAGACACCTCTCCTATATACAGACATCCCTCTATATACAGACAACACTCCTATATACAGACATCCCCCTATATACAGACACCACTCCTATATACAGACATCCCCCTATATACAGACACCACTCCTATATACAGACATCCCCCTATATACAGACACCACTCCCATATACAGACCTCCCTCTGTATACAGACACCACTCCTATATACAGACATCCCTCTATATACAGACACCACTCCTATATACAGACATCCCTCTATATACAGACACCAATCCTATATACAGACATCCCTCTATATACAGACACCACTCCTATATACAGACATCCCCCTATATACAGACACCACTCCTATATACAGACATCGCTCTGTATACAGACACCACTCCTATATACAGACATCCCTCTATATACAGACACCACTCCTATATACAGACATCCCTCTATATACAGACATCCCCCTATATACAGACATCCCCCTATATACAGACACCACTCTTATATACAGACATCCCTCTATATACAGACACCACTCCAATATACAGACATCCCTCTGTATACAGACACCACTCCTATATACAGACATCCCTCTATATAGAGACACCACTCCTATATACAGACATCCCTCTATATACAGACATCTCTCCTATATACAGACATCCCTCTATATACAGACACCACTCCTAAATACAGACATCCCCCTATATACAGACACCACTCCTATATACAGACATCCCTCTATATACAGACACCACTCCTATATACAGACATCCCTCTATATACAGACACCACTCCTATATACAGACATCCCTCTATATACAGACACCACTCCCATATACAGACACCCCTCTATATACAGACATATCTTCTATATTCAGACATCCCCCTATATAGAGACACCACTCCTATATACAGACATCCCTCTGTATACAGACACAACTCCTATATACAGACATCTCTCTATATACAGACACCACTCCTATATACAGACATCCCTCTATATACAGACACCACTCCTAAATACAGACATCCCCCTATATACAGACACCACTCCTATATACAGACATCCCTCTATATACAGACACCACTCCTATATACAGACATCCCTCTATATACAGACACCACTCCTATATACAGACATCCCTCTATATACAGACATCTCTCCTATATACAGACATCCCTCTATATACAGACACCACTCCTATATACAGACATCCCTCTATATACAGACATCTCTCCTATATACAGACATCCCTCTATATACAGACACCACTCCTATATACAGACATCCCTCTATATACAGACATCTCTCCTATATACAGACATCCCTCTATATACAGACACCACTCCTATATACAGACATCCCTCTATATACAGACATCTCTCCTATATACAGACATCCCTCTATATAGACACCACTCCTAAATACAGACATCCCCCTATATACAGACATCACTCCTATATACAGACATCCCTCTGTATACAGACACCACTCCTATATACAGACATCCCTCTATATACAGACACCACTCCTATATACAGACATCCCTCTATATACAGACATCCCCCTATATACAGACACCACTACTATATACAGAGTCCCTCTGTATACAGACACCACTCCTATATACAGACATCCCTCTGTATACAGACACCACTCCTATATACAGACATCCCTCTGTATACAGACACCACTCCTATATACAGACATCCCTCTATATACAGACACCACTCCTATATACAGACATCCCTCTATATACAGACATCCCCCTATATACAGACACCACTACTATATACAGAGTCCCTCTGTATACAGACACCACTCCTATATACAGACATCCCTCTATATACAGACACCACTCCTATATACAGACATCCCTCTATATACAGACACCACTCCTATATACAGACATCCCTCTGTATACAGACACCACTCCTATATACAGACATCCCTCTATATACAGACACCACTCCTATATACAGACATCCCTCTATATACAGACACCAATCCTATATACAGACATCCCTCTATATACAGACACCACTCCTATATACAGACATCCCCCTATATACAGACACCACTCCTATATACAGACATCGCTCTGTATACAGACACCACTCCTATATACAGACATCCCTCTATATACAGACACCACTCCTATATACAGACATCCCTCTATATACAGACACCACTCCTATATACAGACATCCCCCTATATACAGACACCACTCTTATATACAGACATCCCTCTATATACAGACACCACTCCTATATACAGACATCCCTCTGTATACAGACACCACTCCTATATACAGACATCCCTCTATATAGAGACACCACTCCTATATGCAGACATCCCTCTATATACAGACATCTCTCCTATATACAGACATCCCTCTATATACAGACACCACTCCTAAATACAGACATCCCCCTATATACAGACACCACTCCTATATACAGACATCCCTCTATATACAGACACCACTCCTATATACAGACATCCCTCTATATACAGACACCACTCCTATAAACAGACATCCCTCTATATACAGACACCACTCCTATATACAGACACCCCTCTATATACAGACATATCTTCTATATTCAGACATCCCCCTATATAGAGACACAACTCCTATATACAGACATCCCTCTATATACAGACACCACTCCTATATACAGACATCCCCCTGTATACAGACACCACTCCTATATACAGACATCCCTCTGTATACAGACACCACTCATATATATAGACATCCCTCTATATACAGACATCACTCCTATATACAGACATCCCCCTATATACAGACACCACTCCTATATACAGACATCCCTCTATATACAGACACCTCTCCTATATACAGACATCCCTCTATATACAGACAACACTCCTATATACAGACATCCCCCTATATACAGACACCACTCCTATATACAGACATCCCCCTATATACAGACACCACTCCTATATACAGACATCCCCCTATATACAGACACCACTCCTATATACAGACATCCCTCTGTATACAGACACCACTCCTATATACAGACATCCCTCTATATACAGACACCACTCCTATATACAGACATCCCTCTATATACAGACACCAATCCTATATACAGACATCCCTCTATATACAGACACCACTCCTATATACAGACATCCCCCTATATACAGACACCACTCCTATATACAGACATCGCTCTGTATACAGACACCACTCCTATATACAGACATCCCTCTATATACAGACACCACTCCTATATACAGACATCCCTCTGTATACAGACACAACTCCTATATACAGACATCCCTCTATATACAGACACCACTCCTATATACAGACATCCCTCTATATACAGACACCACTCCTATATACAGACATCCCTCTATATACAGACCTCTCCTATATACAGACATCCCTCTATATACAGACACCACTCCTATATACAGACATCCCTCTATATACAGACATCTCTCCTATATACAGACATCCCTCTATATACAGACACCACTCCTAAATACAGACATCCCCCTATATACAGACACCACTCCTATATACAGACATCCCTCTATATACAGACACCACTCCTATATACAGACATCCCTCTATATACAGACACCACTCCTATATACAGACATCCCTCTATATACAGACATCTCTCCTATATACAGACATCCCTCTATATACAGACACCACTCCTATATACAGACATCCCTCTATATACAGACATCTCTCCTATATACAGACATCCCTCTCTATACAGACACCACTCCTAAATACAGACATCCCCCTATATACAGACACCACTCCTATATACAGACATCCCTCTGTATACAGACACCACTCCTATATACAGACATCCCTCTATATACAGACACCACTCCTATATACAGACATCCCTCTATATACAGACATCCCCCTATATACAGACACCACTACTATATACAGACATCCCCCTATATACAGACACCACTCCTATATACAGACATCCCCCTATATACAGACACCACTCCTATATACAGACATCCCCCTATATACAGACACCACTCCCATATACAGACCTCCCTCTGTATACAGACACCACTCCTATATACAGACATCCCTCTATATACAGACACCACTCCTAAATACAGACATCCCCCTATATACAGACACCACTCCTATATACAGACATCCCTCTATATACAGACACCACTCCTATATACAGACATCCCTCTATATACAGACACCACTCCTATATACAGACATCCCTCTATATACAGACATCTCTCCTATATACAGACATCCCTCTATATACAGACACCACTCCTATATACAGACATCCCTCTATATACAGACATCTCTCCTATATACAGACATCCCTCTCTATACAGACACCACTCCTAAATACAGACATCCCCCTATATACAGACACCACTCCTATATACAGACATCCCTCTGTATACAGACACCACTCCTATATACAGACATCCCTCTATATACAGACACCACTCCTATATACAGACATCCCTCTATATACAGACATCCCCCTATATACAGACACCACTACTATATACAGAGTCCCTCTGTATACAGACACCACTCCTATATACAGACATCCCTCTGTATACAGACACCACTCCTATATACAGACATCCCCCTATATACAGACACCACTCCTGTATACAGACATCCCTCGGTATACAGACACCACTCCTATATACAGACATCCCTCTATATACAGACACCACTCCTATAAACAGACATCCCTCTATATACAGACACCACTCCTATATACAGACATCCCTCTGTATACAGACACAACTCCTATATACAGACATCCCTCTATATACAGACACCACTCCTATATACAGACATCCCTCTATATACAGACACCACTCCTATATACAGACATCCCTCTATATACAGACCTCTCCTATATACAGACATCCCTCTATATACAGACACCACTCCTATATACAGACATCCCTCTATATACAGACATCTCTCCTATATACAGACATCCCTCTATATACAGACACCACTCCTAAATACAGACATCCCCCTATATACAGACACCACTCCTATATACAGACATCCCTCTATATACAGACACCACTCCTATATACAGACATCCCTCTATATACAGACACCACTCCTATATACAGACATCCCTCTATATACAGACATCTCTCCTATATACAGACATCCCTCTATATACAGACACCACTCCTATATACAGACATCCCTCTATATACAGACATCTCTCCTATATACAGACATCCCTCTCTATACAGACACCACTCCTAAATACAGACATCCCCCTATATACAGACACCACTCCTATATACAGACATCCCTCTGTATACAGACACCACTCCTATATACAGACATCCCTCTATATACAGACACCACTCATATATACAGACATCCCTCTATATACAGACATCCCCCTATATACAGACACCACTACTATATACAGAGTCCCTCTGTATACAGACACCACTCCTATATACAGACATCCCTCTGTATACAGACACCACTCCTATATACAGACATCCCCCTATATACAGACACCACTCCTGTATACAGACATCCCTCGGTATACAGACACCACTCCTATATACAGACATCCCTCTATATACAGACACCACTCCTATAAACAGACATCCCTCTATATACAGACACCACTCCTATATACAGACATCCCCCTATATACAGACACCACTCCTATATACAGACATCCCTCTGTATACAGACACCACTCATATATATAGACATCCCTCTATATACAGACATCACTCCAATATACAGACACCCCTCTATATACAGACATATCTTCTATATTCAGACATCCCCCTATATAGAGACACCACTCCTATATACAGACATCCCTCTGTATACAGACACAACTCCTATATACAGACATCCCTCTATATACAGACACCACTCCTATATACAGACATCCCTCTATATACAGACACCACTCCTATATACAGACATCCCTCTATATACAGACCTCTCCTATATACAGACATCCCTCTATATACAGACACCACTCCTATATACAGACATCCCTCTATATACAGACATCTCTCCTATATACAGACATCCCTCTATATACAGACACCACTCCTAAATACAGACATCCCCCTATATACAGACACCACTTCTATATACAGACATCCCTCTATATACAGACACCACTCCTAGATACAGACATCCCTCTGTTTACAGACACCACTCCTATATACAGACATCCCCCTATATACAGACACCACTCCTGTATACAGACATCCCTCGGTATACAGACACCACTCCTATATACAGACATCCCTCTATATACAGACACCACTCCTATATACAGACATCCCTCTATATACAGACACCACTCCTATATACAGACATCCCCCTATATACAGACACCACTACTATATACAGACATCCCTCTGTATACAGACACCACTCATATATATAGACATCCCTCTATATACAGACATCACTCCTATATACAGACATCCCCCTATATACAGACACCACTCCTATATACAGACATCCCTCTATATACAGACACCTCTCCTATATACAGACATCCCTCTATATACAGACAACACTCCTATATACAGACATCCCCCTATATACAGACACCACTCCTATATACAGACATCCCCCTATATACAGACACCACTCCTATATACAGACATCCCCCTATATACAGACACCATTCCTATATACAGACATCCCTCTGTATACAAACACCACTCCTATATACAGACATCCCTCTATATACAGACACCACTCCTATATACAGACATCCCTCTATATACAGACACCAATCCTATATACAGACATCCCTCTATATACAGACACCACTCCTATATACAGACATCCCCCTATATACAGACACCACTCCTATATACAGACATCGCTCTGTATACAGACACCACTCCAATATACAGACATCCCTCTATATACAGACACCACTCCTATATACAGACATCCCTCTATATACAGACGCCACTTCTATATACAGACATCCCCCTATATACAGACACCACTCTTATATACAGACATCCCTCTATATACAGACACCACTCCTATATACAGACATCCCTCTGTATACAGACACAACTCCTATATACAGACATCCCTCTATATACAGACACCACTCCTATATACAGACATCCCTCTATATACAGGCACCACTCCTATATACAGACATCCCCCTATATACAGACACCACTCTTATATACAGACATCCCTCTATATACAGACACCACTCCTAAATACAGACATCCCTCTGTATACAGACACCACTCCTATATACAGACATCCCTCTATATAGAGACACCACTCCTATATACAGACATCCCTCTATATACAGACATCTCTCCTATATACAGACATCCCTCTATATACAGACACCACTCCTAAATACAGACATCCCCCTATATACAGACACCACTCCTATATACAGACATCCCCCTATATACAGACACCACTCCTATATACAGACATCCCTCTGTATACAGACACCACTCCTATATACAGACATCCCTCTATATACAGACACCACTCCTATATACAGACATCCCTCTATATACAGACACCAATCCTATATACAGACATCCCTCTATATACAGACACCACTCCTATATACAGACATCCCCCTATATACAGACACCACTCCTATATACAGACATCCCTCTATATACAGACACCACTCCTATATACAGACATCCCTCTATATACAGACACCACTCCTATATACAGACATCCCCCTATATACAGACACCACTCTTATATACAGACATCCCTCTATATACAGACACCACTCCTATATACAGACATCCCTCTGTATACAGACACCACTCCTATATACAGACATCCCTCTATATAGAGACACCACTCCTATATACAGACATCCCTCTATATACAGACATCTCTCCTATATACAGACATCCCTCTATATACAGACACCACTCCTAAATACAGACATCCCCCTATATACAGACACCACTCCTATATACAGACACCCCTCTATATACAGACATATCTTCTATATTCAGACATCCCCCTATATAGAGACACCACTCCTATATACAGACATCCCTCTGTATACAGACACAACTCCTATATACAGACATCCCTCTATATACAGACACCACTCCTATATACAGACATCCCTCTATATACAGACACCACTCCTATATACAGACATCCCTCTATATACAGACCTCTCCTATATACAGACATCCCTCTATATACAGACACCACTCCTATATACAGACATCCCTCTATATACAGACATCTCTCCTATATACAGACATCCCTCTATATACAGACACCACTCCTAAATACAGACATCCCCCTATATACAGACACCACTCCTATATACAGATATCCCTCTATATATATTAGGGTTGAACAATTAATATAAATGTTCAATTCTCTAGTTGCCTACTCCTGGCCTAATGGATATTGATCATGTGCACTAAAGAAATACACCAGACACAGTCAGCTGTAACTCTTCTTGATCAATATGTGGCTCAGCTCCAAGAAAGGCTTTTATTAGTGAAAACACAATGTTATATATCTCCTGTAAGGGGGCTCGGTTAGCTCTAAAATGGGAGTGATCGGATGTATTCCATTGGTTAGTGGGTTGGGCATGAGCAAGTCCATGGGCGGATCCATGAGGTCATCAAGGTGGGTTGGTCCGTGAGGTCATCAGAGTGGGCGTCGCTGTGGGTGGATCCATGAGGTCATCAGAGTGGGCATCATCTTGGATACCAGACCGCATGGTCTGCTAAAACAGGAAATGGCAGCCATCTTCAGTGTCTTCATTGTTCATCAGAGCACATGGATCTGATACAGGAGATGGCAGCCATCTTCAGTGTCTCACTTTGTCTGAGGAAAACTTATGTAGGGTTAAACAATACATGTTATGGGTTACTTCTCTCAATTACCTTATGTGTTGAGGTTAATTAAGTATTTGATCTTATGGCTCTCCTCAACAGTCCCCCCTAAATACTTTATTAACCTTTTCTTTTATCTTGATCCCACCGTGGTTCCCTAACCCACCGATGTTAAGTGTTATTATGACATCATAGGCTTCATGACAATATGGATGCTATAGACACCAGAGAATGTGTGACCAATTACGGGTATAGTGCGGAGGTATATCAGAGCGCGTTACCAGTGTCCTCGGGACTTCCCAACCTGCTGGATCTATTACTCTCCAATCTCCCATCTCCATGGTTCCTTGAAATACACATGTGACTAACCCTGATGTACACATCCTAGATCTGACCGTCTTGCCCGGGAGGGGGAATTGGAGTTTTCACCAGTTTGAGACAAGTTTTCCCTTGTGGAAAACCTCCCTTTGTAGCTGGACTTTGACAAGCAGGTCAGATCCTACTCTGTCCCTAACTGTCTAACAAGTTTACAATGTGAGAGATGGATCCAGGAGGCGCTCAGCAACCCTGACCGAAGTATGAGTAGTCAGGAGCACTTGGTAGGGACCTTTAAATCTCGACTCCAGGAATGTCTTTTCGGATGGACTTCTTTACTAGCATGTAGTCACCAGGTTAGAAAGTATGGGTACCGTCACTGGAATCTGGACCTGGAATGGATGATAAAACTTGTACATGTGTTATTGACAGTTCTTTAGTAACAACAATTGCATAATTTACAAGAGTATCACTTCCTAAGGCTAGCTGTTGTGGAAAATATTGACCCAATCTCGGAGGCCCCCCAAAAAGAATCTCGTATGGTGTGAGTTTAGTGGGACCCCTTGGAGTGTTTCTGACTGAGTATAAGGCAACGTGCAAAATATCTGTCCAAGTCTGACCTCCTGACTGGCTTTCAGTATTTTATTTTTCAAGGTGCCATTCAGTGTTTCTACTTTCCCACTGCTGTGTAGGTGATATGGAGTATGTAAACCCAAATCCGCTCCCACCAGTGCCCATAGTTCCTTAGTCAGTGCTGCAGTGAACGCAGGTCCTTGGTCACTCTCAATTACCTCTGGGACCCCATATCTGCAGACTACTTCAGTCATCAGTCTCTTAACAGTCACTCCGGCAGTCATGTTTGTTACTGGATAGGCTTCGGGCCATCCTGAGAACATGTCAGTCACTACCAGTACATACTCGTACTTCCCTACTTTTGGCATTTGAATGTGGTCAATCTGAATTTTCTGAAAGGGATAAAGTGGTTTAGCCAAATGTTTCTGAGTAACTTTCTGAGGTGGTGCTGGATTGCATGCTGCACACACAAGGCAGGACTTGAAATAATTTTGGGTGACAGTAGAGATCCCAGGTGCCATATAAATCTTCCAAATTAGGTCATTCATCTGATTCTTGCCTCTGTGGGTGATAACGTGTGCCCATTCTGTCACTGAGGGGTACAGATTACGGGGTAGACCTTTGTGTTCACCCTCCAGATTCCATCTTCATCCTTTTTTAGCTCCTCCTTCTTGCCATGACTTCTTTTCATCATCTGATGTCTTGTCTTGATGTAGATGGATAATCCTCATAAGAGAGGCTTTAGTCCCTTCTTCAGTGTCTTGTGACACGTACACCGCTGCTTTCTCTTTCCTAAATGGATCCACAGCATAGGTTTTTTCTGTTTTGTCAGCAAAGAAGTTCCCCCTTGCTTCTGGAGAATCCAGTCTCCCGTGAGCTTTGATCTCGATCACTGCAACCTTTGAAGGTAGATTCAGAGTGACTACAAGTTCTTGCATGGTAGCAGCATGTTTTACAGGAGTTCCACTGGACGTTAGGTATCCTCTGGCTGCCCAGATACTGCCGAAGTCATGAGCCACTCCAAAAGCGTATCTTGAATCCGTATAGATGTTGACCACCTTCTCCGTCGCTTCCTGACAAGCCAGTGTCAAAGCTTTAAGTTCCGCTTCTTGTGCAGACATGTGCGGTGGTAGCGATCCAGCTGAGATGATCTGGTCATGTGTAACCACGGCATATCCCGTATGGAATCTTCCTGTTTCATCTGCAAATCTGGAACCATCAGTGAAGAACGTCAGGTCAGCATGTGGGAGTGGGTCTTCAGACACGCTTTTCTGGGAGGCTACTTCTTCATGCATTTGTTCAAGACAGTCATGATCCTCTGAGTGTGTAGAGGCATCTTCTCCGAGAGCATCAGTATCATCCACATCCCCCCTGGAAAGAGGAAGCAGCGTGGACAGTTTGAAGATGCTGCAGCGGACAAGAGTGACATTATCCGGAACCAAGAGTCAACATTGGAGTCTCATATGATGCTGCACCAACAGATGTTTAGGTTCCAACAATAGCAATTATGTCGTGTGGAGCCATTAAGAGAACTGGATGTCCTCTGATGATATCAGAAGTTTTGTCCAGAAGCATATGTGCAGCATGAACAGCTCTGAGGCAAGTCGGGGAAGCTTGAGACACAGAGTCCAGACGGGCAGAGTAGTAGCCGATTGGTCTTGTTCTTCCCCCATGTTTTTGTGCTAGGACTCCGGAAGCATGTCCTGCTACTTCACTGACAAACAAGTAAAAAGGTAGTTGATAATTTGGGACTCCAAGAGCTGGTGCAGACTGTATGGCCTGTTTAAGAGCGTAGAAAGCTTCCACGGATTTAGTACATAGTGGAAACGCTGACGTCTTGAGGTCATCGTACAATGGCTGCATCAGCTTTGAGGCATCTGGAAACCTTTGGCAACAATAATAATTGATAGGTCAGCCAACTCATCCGAGGCCCTTGTCTTAGGTTCTTGGCAGAACTCAACACCAGAGTCCCATGTCTCGTCATGCTCCTGTAGAAAGGCATCAGCTGTTTTTCTGGATCTAGAACTTGGTTCAACAGAGTAGCAGCGTGCCGGGGTGTAAACTTGACACAGATGGTGGGCTCTTCAGACATGAGCATCGGCACTGTTGGTGGCGGCACCTGAGGCGGGAGTAGAGATGGCACCGGGAGTGCAGATGTAGTCCCTTGTGTATGAGGAGCCGGAGGAGGTAACAGTCCTGGAATGAGGGGCTCTATTTGGGCAGCTCCAGTATCATGGTATGGGCTCCAGGTGACGCAGGCAGTCTTAAAAGCTTTAACAGTCCTGTCCTCATTAATGCGAGTTATTGCTGCACGAAGTTGTTGAGCACTAACGTCTGGATGAATAGGGTCATAAGTAGGGGTCACAGCATGTATGATCATTCTACACAGGAGACTGCCAGCTTTAGTCACCGCTATGTCCCCAACAGCTATCTGACCACGTGACTCAACAATGATATGACTGTCAGCTTGAATAGTCGCCCCTCCTGCTTCCACTATAGCTCTAGCTACACCTCCATTGTGCTCTAACCGAGAATTGGCAGCATTAACAATAGCGTCTGTCTCCATTGTTGTTATGTCACCCTTTCCCACCACTAACAAGGGTCCCTCAGGAAGTTCTTTTTCAAAAATAGGTTGCCAACATTCCCTCCCCTTTGTGCTTCCTGTGCTATTGGTATCCCCCTCCCAGATTGAGCCCCACTTGTTACAGTCGCCAATGTCCCATACAGGTGTGCGCTTGGCTGCGAGACAGCCTGTGAGGTACTGGGCATAGGGTTATGTAGGCTGCGTGAGAGTGCTGTTGTGGAAGCATTGGGAGGAGAGGCCGTTGCTTGGAGCATCTCATGTGGGTGTGCGGCTAAATTGGCAGTGGAAGTGACAGTAGAAAGGGTAGGTGCTGGGGACGATCCAGGTGGGAGGACTGCTGGATTCACAACAGGAGTGATAGAGGAAAGGGTTGGTGCCCCATTGGAAACAACAGAGATAGGAAACATGGGTAAAGCCTTTTATTTCCTGAAGGAATATAGTATTGGCCATCAGTGGTCATTACTGGGTAACAAGGATTTGGTGATGTGGCGTGTAGCCTTAGTCTGAGATATTCACCACCAGAACCAGCACATTCGCCATCCACAACATGGCTGCCGTCAGAATTGTATTTACCACCAACAAGATGGCTGCCGTCAGAATTGTATTTACCACCAACAAAATGGCTGCCGTCAGAATTGTATCTACCACCAACAAAATGGCTGCCGTCAGAATTGTATTTACCACCAACAAAATGGCTGCCGTCAGAATTGTATTTACCACCACCAAGATGGCCGCCATCAGAATTATATTTACCACCAACAAAATGGCTGCCGTCAGAATTGTATTTACCACCAACAAGATGGCTGCCGTCAGAATTGTATTTACCACCAACAAAATGGCTGCCGTCAGAATTATATTTACCACCAACAAGATGGCTGCCGTCAGAATTGTATTTACCACCAACAAAATGGCTGCCGTCAGAATTATATTTACCACCAACAAGATGGCTGCCGTCAGAATTGTATTTACCACCAACAAAATGGCTGCTATCACATTTAACACATTCTACATTAACAAAATGGTTTTGTAATACACAACTCAAAACTCTATTCTTTCTATTCCTTTTCTCTTCTACCCAATTTCCATTTTTTTTTTTTTTTTTTTTTTTTTCTAAGACAATCTTCCACTCCAGGGGCTGTAACCATCCCCCCTTCTGGCATTCCACACATTTTCCACTAATTTGCATGAGTCTAACTTGCCATCTGAATTTGGCTTAGTGCCTATACGGCAGAACTGCATTAATTTCTCCATCTTTCTATAGATATACAGTATATATATCTATCTATCAAGATAACAAACACCAAACAAACAATAAGACGGGGGAGATGACTCAAACCTGAGATTCTAAAGGGAACTGAGTCTGCAGTACCCAGTTCCTATTGCTTCTTGTCACGTGGTCCCTGTCTGACTTCCGTGCTCCGTACTTTACAAACCAATTATTCCCTACTTTGTCAAATTGCTCCCTAACTTACCGATCCCCGTGCAGAGTCACTCACTCGATGTCACGGGGCAAAAAAAAAGGAAAACTATAAATTTAATTGGCTCAAACTGAGTCAATCACTCCAAGCTTTGATGAGCCGCTACACAATTTATTATGCCCGAACTGAGCCAATTGCTCCAAGATTTACCGGGCCCCCCTAGGCCGAGTCAATTACTCCAGGTCCTAGTCTTACTTGTACAGAACTGAAAATCTTATCACAGGCGACAACCGTATACCACAGACAAAAATTATTTTTCTACACTTGCTTGCTTTCCTTCTCTATAAAAAAAAACCTGCTTATCCCGTTCTCCACATGCTTTTCTTGCTCATCCTGTTCCAAACACAATGCTTCTCCTTCTGTAAACACTTGCCTTTTTTTTTTTTTTTTCTTTCTTAGAAACCTTCTTTGACTGTCCTTACACAATGCTTCTCTTTAACTAAAAACAAACCTGTTTTTCCTGTTTCACTTGCCTCTAGCCCTCTGTAAGTGAAAAAAAAAAAAAAACTTGCTTATTTTTATCTTTTAGTCATCTCCCCTCTTCACAACATGTAACAGGCAGTAGGCAACTAAAACGTGACGGTTCTTGCAATTAAATGACCAGCAGCGGAGATACCCTTCTGCCGTCTTACAGATACCAAGAAAACCGGGCACGGTCAGGCAATCTGCACAGGATACCCCGAAGGACACAGGTAAAGACTACAGATTATAAAAAATCAGCAGACTTACCGTGCTCTGTTAAGGAGGTGATCAGTCTCCATTGTTCGGGGTACTCAGTGCATCCAGCCGTTCCAGTCGCCGGTTTCCAGGGTTCAGGGCTCTTCCTCTGCTGGCCCCAGGTTGGGCGGCCAAATATTAGGGTTGAACAATTAATATAAATGTTCAATTCTCTAGTTGCCTACTCCTGGCCTAATGGATATTGATCATGTGCACTAAAGAAATACACCAGACACAGTCAGCTGTAACTCTTCTTGATCAATGTGTGGCTCAGCTCCAAGAAAGGCTTTTATTAGTGAAAACACAATGTTATATATCTCCTGTAAGGGGGCTCGGTTAGCTCTAAAATGGGAGTGATCGGATGTATTCCATTGGTTAGTGGGTTGGGCATGAGCAAGTCCATGGGCGGATCCATGAGGTCATCAAGGTGGGTTGGTCCGTGAGGTCATCAGAGTGGGCGTCGCTGTGGGTGGATCCATGAGGTCATCAGAGTGGGCGTCATCTTGGATACCAGACCGCATGGTCTGCTAAAACAGGAAATGGCAGCCATCTTCAGTGTCTTCATTGTTCATCAGAGCACATGGATCTGATACAGGAGATGGCAGCCATCTTCAGTGTCTCACTTTGTCTGAGGAAAACTTCTGTAGGGTTAAACAATACATGTTATGGGTTACTTCTCTCAATTACCTTATGTGTTGAGGTTAATTAAGTATTTGATCTTATGGCTCTCCTCAACATATACAGACACCACTCCTATATACAGACATCCCTCTATATACAGACACCACTCCTATATACAGACATCCCTCTATATACAGACATCTCTTCTATATACAGACATCCCTCTATATACAGACACCACTCCTATATACAGACATCCCTCTATATACAGACATCTCTCCTATATACAGACATCCCTCTATATACAGACACCACTCCTAAATACAGACATCCCCCTATATACAGACACCACTCCTATATACAGACATCCCTCTGTATACAGACACCACTCCTATATACAGACATCCCTATATATACAGACACCACTCCTATATACAGACATCCCTCTATATACAGACATCCCCCTATATACAGACACCACTACTATATACAGAGTCCCTCTGTATACAGACACCACTCCTATATACAGACATCCCTCTGTATACAGACACCACTCCTATATACAGACATCCCCCTATATACAGACACCACTCCTGTATACAGACATCCCTCGGTATACAGACACCACTCCTATATACAGACATCCCTCTATATACAGACACCACTCCTATAAACAGACATCCCTCTATATACAGACACCACTCCTATATACAGACATCCCCCAATATACAGACACCACTCCTATATACAGACATCCCTCTGTATACAGACACCACTCATATATATAGACATCCCTCTATATACAGACATCACTCCAATATACAGACACCCCTCTATATACAGACATATCTTCTATATTCAGACATCCCCCTATATAGAGACACCACTCCTATATACAGACATCCCTCTGTATACAGACACAACTCCTATATACAGACATCCCTCTATATACAGACACCACTCCTATATACAGACATCCCTCTATATACAGACACCACTCCTATATACAGACATCCCTCTATATACAGACCTCTCCTATATACAGACATCCCTCTATATACAGACACCACTCCTATATACAGACATCCCTCTATATACAGACATCTCTCCTATATACAGACATCCCTCTATATACAGACACCACTCCTAAATACAGACATCCCCCTATATACAGACACCACTCCTATATACAGACATCCCTCTATATACAGACACCACTCCTATATACAGACATCCCTCTATATACAGACACCACTCCTATATACAGACATCCCTCTATATACAGACATCTCTCCTATATACAGACATCCCTCTATATACAGACACCACTCCTATATACAGACATCCCTCTATATACAGACATCTCTCCTATATACAGACATCCCTCTATATACAGACACCACTCCTAAATACAGACATCCCCCTATATAGAGACACCACTCCTATATACAGACATCCCTCTATATACAGACACCACTCCTATATACAGACATCCCTCTATATACAGACACCACTCCTATATACAGACATCCCTCTATATACAGACACCACTCCTATATACAGACACCCCTCTATATACAGACATATCTTCTATATTCAGACATCCCCCTATATAGAGACACCACTCCTATATACAGACATCCCTCTGTATACAGACACAACTCCTATATACAGACATCCCTCTATATACAGACACCACTCCTATATACAGACATCCCTCTATATACAGACACCACTCCTATATACAGACATCCCTCTATATACAGACATCTCTCCTATATACAGACATCCCTCTATATACAGACACCACTCCTATATACAGACATCCCTCTATATACAGACATCTCTCCTATATACAGACATCCCTCTATATACAGACACCACTCCTAAATGCAGACATCCCCCTATATACAGACACCACTCCTATATACAGACATCCCTCTATATACAGACACCACTCCTATATACAGACATCCCTCTATATACAGACACCACTCCTATATACAGACATCCCTCTATATACAGACACCAATCCTATAAACAGACATCCCTCTATATACAGACACCACTCCTATATACAGACATCCCCCTGTATACAGACACCACTCCTACATACAGACATCCCTCTGTATACAGACACCACTCCTATATACAGACATCCCTTTAAATACAGACACCACTCCTATATACAGACATCCCTCTATATACAGACACCACTCCTATATACAGACATCCCTCTATATACAGACACCACTCCTATATACAGACATCCCTCTATATACAGACATATTTTCTATATTCAGACATCCCCCTATATAGAGACACCACTCCTATATACAGACATCCCTCTGTATACAGACACAACTCCTATATACAGACATCCCTCTATATACAGACAACACTCCTATATACAGACATCCCTCTATATACAGACACCACTCCTATATACAGACATCCCTCTATATACAGACATCTCTCCTACATACAGACATCCCTCTATATACAGACACCACTCCTATATACAGACATCCCTCTGTATACAGACATCTCTCCTATATACAGACATCCCTCTATATACAGACACCACTCCTAAATACAGACACCACTCCTATATACAGACATCCCTCTATATACAGACACCACTCCTATATACAGACATCCCTCTATATACAGACACCACTCCTATATACAGACATCCCTCTATATACAGACACCACTCCTATATACAGACACCCCTCTATATACAGACACCACTCCTATATACAGACATCCCTCTATATACAGACATCTCTCCTATATAAAGACATCCCTCTTTATACAGACACCACTCCTAAATACAGACATCCCCCTATATACAGACACCACTCCTATAAACAGACATCCCTCTATATACAGACACCACTCCTATATACAGACACCACTCCTATATACAGACATCCCTCTATATACAGACACCAATCCTATAAACAGACATCCCTCTATATACAGACACCACTCCTGTATACAGACATCCCCCTATATACAGACACCACTCCTATATACAGACATCCCTCTGTATACAGACACCACTCCTATATACAGACATCCCTTTATATACAGACACCACTCCTATATACAGACATCCCTCTATATACAGACACCACTCCTATATACAGACATCCCTCTATATACAGACACCACTCCTATATACAGACATCCCAGTATATACAGACATCTCTCCTATATAGAGACATCCCTCTATATACAGACACCACTCCTATATACAGACATCCCCCTATATACAGACACCACTCCTATTTACAGACATCCCCCTATATACAGACATCCCCCTATATACAGACACCACTCCTATATACAGACATCCCTCTGTATACAGACACCACTCCTATATACAGACATCCCTCTATATACAGACACCACTCCTATATACAGACATCCCTCTATATACAGACACCACTCGTATATACAGACATCCCCCTATATACAGACACCACTGCTATATACAGACATCCCTCTATATACAGACACCACTCCTATATACAGACATCGCTCTGTATACAGACACCACTCCTATATACAGACATCCCTCTATATACAGACACCACTCCTATATACAGACATCCCTCTATATACAGACACCACTCCTATATACAGACATCCCTCTGTATACAGACACCACTCCTATATACAGACATCCCTCTGTATACAGACACCACTCCTATATACAGACATCCCTCTATATACAGACACCACTCCTATATACAGACACCACTCCTATATACAGACATCCCTCTATATACAGACACCAATCCTATAAACAGACATCCCTCTATATACAGACACCACTCCTGTATACAGACATCCCCCTATATACAGACACCACTCCTATATACAGACATCCCTCTGTATACAGACACCACTCCTATATACAGACATCCCTTTATATACAGACACCACTCCTATATACAGACATCCCTCTATATACAGACACCACTCCTATATACAGACATCCCTCTATATACAGACACCACTCCTATATACAGACATCCCAGTATATACAGACATCTCTCCTATATAGAGACATCCCTCTATATACAGACACCACTCCTATATACAGACATCCCCCTATATACAGACACCACTCCTATTTAAAGACATCCCCCTATATACAGACATCCCCCTATATACAGACACCACTCCTATATACAGACATCCCTCTGTATACAGACACCACTCCTATATACAGACATCCCTGTATATACAGACATCTCTCCTATATACAGACATCCCTCTATATACAGACACCACTCCTATATACAGACATCCCCCTATATACAGACAACACTCCTATATACAGACATCCCCCTATATACAGACACCACTCCTATATACAGACATCCCTCTGTATACAGACACCACTCCTATATACAGACATCCCTCTATATACAGACATCCCTCTATATACAGACACCACTCCTATATACAGACATCCCCCTATATACAGACACCACTCTTATATACAGACATCCCCCTATATACAGACACCACTCCTATATACAGACATCCCTCTGTATACAGACACCACTACTATATACAGACATCCCTCTATATACAGACACCACTCCTATATACAGACATCCCTCTATGTACAGACACCACTCCTGTATACATACATCTCTCTATATACAGACATCTCTCCTATATACAGACATCCCTCTATATACAGACACCACTCCTATATAAAGACAACCCTCTATATACAGACATCTCCTTTATACAGATATCCCTCTATATACAGACACCACTCCTATATACCGACATCCCCCTATATACAGACACCACTCTTATATACAGACATCCCTCTATATACAGACACCACTCCTATATACAGACACCACTCCTATATACAGACATCCCTCTATATACAGACACCAATCCTATAAACAGACATCCCTCTATATACAGACACCACTCCTGTATACAGACATCCCCCTATATACAGACACCACTCCTATATACAGACATCCCTCTGTATACAGACACCACTCCTATATACAGACATCCCTTTATATACAGACACCACTCCTATATACAGACATCCCTCTATATACAGACACCACTCCTATATACAGACATCCCTTTATATACAGACACCACTCCTATATACAGACATCCCTCTATATACAGACACCACTCCTATATACAGACATCCCTCTATATACAGACACCACTCCTATATACAGACATCCCAGTATATACAGACATCTCTCCTATATAGAGACATCCCTCTATATACAGACACCACTCCTATATACAGACATCCCCCTATATACAGACACCACTCCTATTTACAGACATCCCCCTATATACAGACATCCCCCTATATACAGACACCACTCCTATATACAGACATCCCTCTGTATACAGACACCACTCCTATATACAGACATCCCTCTATATACAGACACCACTCCTATATACAGACATCCCTCTATATACAGACACCACTCCTATATACAGACATCCCCCTATATACAGACACCACTCCTATATACAGACATCCCTCTATATACAGACACCACTCCTATATACAGATGTCCCTCTGTATACAGACACCACTCCTATATACAGACATCCCTCTATATACAGACACCACTCCTATATACAGACATCCCTCTGTATACAGACACCACTCCTATATACAGACATCCCTCTGTGTACAGACACCACTCCTATATACAGACATCCCTCTATATACAGACACCACTCCTATATACAGACACCACTCCTATATACAGACATCCCTCTATATACAGACACCACTCCTATATACAGACATCCCTCTATATACAGACACCACTCCTATATACAGACATCCCTCTGTATACAGACACCACTCCTATATACAGACATCCCTCTGTATACAGACACCACTCCTATATACAGACATCCCTCTATATACAGACACCACTCCTATATACAGACATCCCTCTGTATACAGACACCACTCCTATATACAGACATCCCTTTATATACAGACACCACTCCTATATACAGACATCCCTCTATATACAGACACCACTCCTATATACAGACATCCCTCTATATACAGACACCACTCCTATATACAGACATCCCAGTATATACAGACATCTCTCCTATATAGAGACATCCCTCTATATACAGACACCACTCCTATATACAGACATCCCCCTATATACAGACACCACTCCTATTTACAGATATCCCCCTATATACAGACATCCCCCTATATACAGACACCACTCCTATATACAGACATCCCTCTGTATACAGACACCACTCCTATATACAGACATCCCTCTGTATACAGACACCACTCCTATATACAGACATCCCTCTATATACAGACACCACTCCTATATACAGACATCCCTCTGTATACAGACACCACTCCTATATACAGACATCCCTTTATATACAGACACCACTCCTATATACAGACACCACTCCTATATACAGACATCCCTCTATATACAGACACCAATCCTATAAACAGACATCCCTCTATATACAGACACCACTCCTGTATACAGACATCCCCCTATATACAGACACCACTCCTATATACAGACATCCCTCTGTATACAGACACCACTCCTATATACAGACATCCCTTTATATACAGACACCACTCCTATATACAGACATCCCTCTATATACAGACACCACTCCTATATACAGACATCCCTTTATATACAGACACCACTCCTATATACAGACATCCCTCTATATACAGACACCACTCCTATATACAGACATCCCTCTATATACAGACACCACTCCTATATACAGACATCCCAGTATATACAGACATCTCTCCTATATAGAGACATCCCTCTATATACAGACACCACTCCTATATACAGACATCCCCCTATATACAGACACCACTCCTATTTACAGACATCCCCCTATATACAGACATCCCCCTATATACAGACACCACTCCTATATACAGACATCCCTCTGTATACAGACACCACTCCTATATACAGACATCCCTCTATGTACAGACACCACTCCTATATACAGACATCCCTCTATATACAGACACCACTCCTATATACAGACATCCCCCTATATACAGACACCACTCCTATATACAGACATCCCTCTATATACAGACACCACTCCTATATACAGACGTCCCTCTGTATACAGACACCACTCCTATATACAGACATCCCTCTATATACAGACACCACTCCTATATACAGACATCCCTCTGTATACAGACACCACTCCTATATACAGACATCCCTCTGTGTACAGACACCACTCCCATATACAGACATCCCTCTATATACAGACACCACTCCTATATACAGACACCACTCCTATATACAGACATCCCTCTATATACAGACACCACTCCTATATACAGACATCCCTCTATATACAGACACCACTCCTATATACAGACATCCCTCTGTATACAGACACCACTCCTATATACAGACATCCCTCTGTATACAGACACCACTCCTATATACAGACATCCCTCTATATACAGACACCACTCCTATATACAGACATCCCTCTGTATACAGACACCACTCCTATATACAGACATCCCTTTATATACAGACACCACTCCTATATACAGACATCCCTCTATATACAGACACCACTCCTATATACAGACATCCCTCTATATACAGACACCACTCCTATATACAGACATCCCAGTATATACAGACATCTCTCCTATATAGAGACATCCCTCTATATACAGACACCACTCCTATATACAGACATCCCCCTATATACAGACACCACTCCTATTTACAGACATCCCCCTATATACAGACATCCCCCTATATACAGACACCACTCCTATATACAGGCATCCCTCTGTATACAGACACCACTCCTATATACAGACATCCCTCTGTATACAGACACCACTCCTATATACAGACATCCCTCTATATACAGACACCACTCCTATATACAGACATCCCTCTGTATACAGACACCACTCCTATATACAGACATCCCTTTATATACAGACACCACTCCTATATACAGACATCCCTCTATATACAGACACCACTCCTATATACAGACATCCCTCTATATACAGACACCACTCCTATATACAGACATCCCAGTATATACAGACATCTCTCCTATATAGAGACATCCCTCTATATACAGACACCACTCCTATATACAGACATCCCCCTATATACAGACACCACTCCTATTTACAGACATCCCCCTATATACAGACATCCCCCTATATACAGACACCACTCCTATATACAGACATCCCTCTGTATACAGACACCACTCCTATATACAGACATCCCTGTATATACAGACATCTCTCCTATATACAGACATCCCTCTATATACAGACACCACTCCTATATACAGACATCCCTCTGTATACAGACACCACTCCTATATACAGACATCCCTTTATATACAGACACCACTCCTATATACAGACATCCCTCTATATACAGACACCACTCCTATATACAGACATCCCTTTATATACAGACACCACTCCTATATACAGACATCCCTCTATATACAGACACCACTCCTATATACAGACATCCCTCTATATACAGACACCACTCCTATATACAGACATCCCAGTATATACAGACATCTCTCCTATATAGAGACATCCCTCTATATACAGACACCACTCCTATATACAGACATCCCCCTATATACAGACACCACTCCTATTTACAGACATCCCCCTATATACAGACATCCCCCTATATACAGACACCACTCCTATATACAGACATCCCTCTGTATACAGACACCACTCCTATATACAGACATCCCTCTATATACAGACACCACTCCTATATACAGACATCCCTCTATATACAGACACCACTCCTATATACAGACATCCCCCTATATACAGACACCACTCCTATATACAGACATCCCTCTATATACAGACACCACTCCTATATACAGATGTCCCTCTGTATACAGACACCACTCCTATATACAGACATCCCTCTATATACAGACACCACTCCTATATACAGACATCCCTCTGTATACAGACACCACTCCTATATACAGACATCCCTCTGTGTACAGACACCACTCCTATATACAGACATCCCTCTATATACAGACACCACTCCTATATACAGACACCACTCCTATATACAGACATCCCTCTATATACAGACACCACTCCTATATACAGACATCCCTCTATATACAGACACCACTCCTATATACAGACATCCCTCTGTATACAGACACCACTCCTATATACAGACATCCCTCTGTATACAGACACCACTCCTATATACAGACATCCCTCTATATACAGACACCACTCCTATATACAGACATCCCTCTGTATACAGACACCACTCCTATATACAGACATCCCTTTATATACAGACACCACTCCTATATACAGACATCCCTCTATATACAGACACCACTCCTATATACAGACATCCCTCTATATACAGACACCACTCCTATATACAGACATCCCAGTATATACAGACATCTCTCCTATATAGAGACATCCCTCTATATACAGACACCACTCCTATATACAGACATCCCCCTATATACAGACACCACTCCTATTTACAGATATCCCCCTATATACAGACATCCCCCTATATACAGACACCACTCCTATATACAGACATCCCTCTGTATACAGACACCACTCCTAAATACAGACATCCCTCTGTATACAGACACCACTCCTATATACAGACATCCCTCTATATACAGACACCACTCCTATATACAGACATCCCTCTGTATACAGACACCACTCCTATATACAGACATCCCTTTATATACAGACACCACTCCTATATACAGACACCACTCCTATATACAGACATCCCTCTATATACAGACACCAATCCTATAAACAGACATCCCTCTATATACAGACACCACTCCTGTATACAGACATCCCCCTATATACAGACACCACTCCTATATACAGACATCCCTCTGTATACAGACACCACTCCTATATACAGACATCCCTTTATATACAGACACCACTCCTATATACAGACATCCCTCTATATACAGACACCACTCCTATATACAGACATCCCTTTATATACAGACACCACTCCTATATACAGACATCCCTCTATATACAGACACCACTCCTATATACAGACATCCCTCTATATACAGACACCACTCCTATATACAGACATCCCAGTATATACAGACATCTCTCCTATATAGAGACATCCCTCTATATACAGACACCACTCCTATATACAGACATCCCCCTATATACAGACACCACTCCTATTTACAGACATCCCCCTATATACAGACATCCCCCTATATACAGACACCACTCCTATATACAGACATCCCTCTGTATACAGACACCACTCCTATATACAGACATCCCTCTATGTACAGACACCACTCCTATATACAGACATCCCTCTATATACAGACACCACTCCTATATACAGACATCCCCCTATATACAGACACCACTCCTATATACAGACATCCCTCTATATACAGACACCACTCCTATATACAGACGTCCCTCTGTATACAGACACCACTCCTATATACAGACATCCCTCTATATACAGACACCACTCCTATATACAGACATCCCTCTGTATACAGACACCACTCCTATATACAGACATCCCTCTGTGTACAGACACCACTCCCATATACAGACATCCCTCTATATACAGACACCACTCCTATATACAGACACCACTCCTATATACAGACATCCCTCTATATACAGACACCACTCCTATATACAGACATCCCTCTATATACAGACACCACTCCTATATACAGACATCCCTCTGTATACAGACACCACTCCTATATACAGACATCCCTCTGTATACAGACACCACTCCTATATACAGACATCCCTCTATATACAGACACCACTCCTATATACAGACATCCCTCTGTATACAGACACCACTCCTATATACAGACATCCCTTTATATACAGACACCACTCCTATATACAGACATCCCTCTATATACAGACACCACTCCTATATACAGACATCCCTCTATATACAGACACCACTCCTATATACAGACATCCCAGTATATACAGACATCTCTCCTATATAGAGACATCCCTCTATATACAGACACCACTCCTATATACAGACATCCCCCTATATACAGACACCACTCCTATTTACAGACATCCCCCTATATACAGACATCCCCCTATATACAGACACCACTCCTATATACAGGCATCCCTCTGTATACAGACACCACTCCTATATACAGACATCCCTCTGTATACAGACACCACTCCTATATACAGACATCCCTCTATATACAGACACCACTCCTATATACAGACATCCCTCTGTATACAGACACCACTCCTATATACAGACATCCCTTTATATACAGACACCACTCCTATATACAGACATCCCTCTATATACAGACACCACTCCTATATACAGACATCCCTCTATATACAGACACCACTCCTATATACAGACATCCCAGTATATACAGACATCTCTCCTATATAGAGACATCCCTCTATATACAGACACCACTCCTATATACAGACATCCCCCTATATACAGACACCACTCCTATTTACAGACATCCCCCTATATACAGACATCCCCCTATATACAGACACCACTCCTATATACAGACATCCCTCTGTATACAGACACCACTCCTATATACAGACATCCCTGTATATACAGACATCTCTCCTATATACAGACATCCCTCTATATACAGACACCACTCCTATATACAGACATCCCCCTATATACAGACAACACTCCTTTATACAGACATCCCCCTATATACAGACACCACTCCTATATACAGACATCCCTCTGTATACAGACACCACTCCTATATACAGACATCCCTCTATATACAGACATCCCTCTATATACAGACACCACTCCTATATACAGACATCCCCCTATATACAGACACCACTCTTATATACAGACATCCCCCTATATACAGACACCACTCCTATATACAGACATCCCTCTGTATACAGACACCACTACTATATACAGACATCCCTCTATATACAGACACCACTCCTATATACAGACATCCCTCTATGTACAGACACCACTCCTGTATACAGACATCTCTCTATATACAGACATCTCTCCTATATACAGACATCCCTCTATATACAGACACCACTCCTATATAAAGACAACCCTCTATATACAGACATCTCCTTTATACAGATATCCCTCTATATACAGACACCACTCCTATATACCGACATCCCCCTATATACAGACACCACTCCTATATACAGACATCCCTCTATATACAGACACCACTCCTATATACAGATGTCCCTCTGTATACAGACACCACTCCTATATACAGACATCCCTCTATATACAGACACCACTCCTATATACAGACACCACTCCTATATACAGACATCCCTCTATATACAGACACCACTCCTATATACAGACATCCCTCTATATACAGACACCACTCCTATATACAGACATCCCTCTGTATACAGACACCACTCCTATATACAGACATCCCTCTGTATACAGACACCACTCCTATATACAGACATCCCTCTATATACAGACACCACTCCTATATACAGACATCCCTCTGTATACAGACACCACTCCTATATACAGACATCCCTTTATATACAGACACCACTCCTATATACAGACATCCCTCTATATACAGACACCACTCCTATATACAGACATCCCTCTATATACAGACACCACTCCTATATACAGACATCCCAGTATATACAGACATCTCTCCTATATAGAGACATCCCTCTATATACAGACACCACTCCTATATACAGACATCCCCCTATATACAGACACCACTCCTATTTACAGATATCCCCCTATATACAGACATCCCCCTATATACAGACACCACTCCTATATACAGACATCCCTCTGTATACAGACACCACTCCTAAATACAGACATCCCTCTGTATACAGACACCACTCCTATATACAGACATCCCTCTATATACAGACACCACTCCTATATACAGACATCCCTCTGTATACAGACACCACTCCTATATACAGACATCCCTTTATATACAGACACCACTCCTATATACAGACACCACTCCTATATACAGACATCCCTCTATATACAGACACCAATCCTATAAACAGACATCCCTCTATATACAGACACCACTCCTGTATACAGACATCCCCCTATATACAGACACCACTCCTATATACAGACATCCCTCTGTATACAGACACCACTCCTATATACAGACATCCCTTTATATACAGACACCACTCCTATATACAGACATCCCTCTATATACAGACACCACTCCTATATACAGACATCCCTTTATATACAGACACCACTCCTATATACAGACATCCCTCTATATACAGACACCACTCCTATATACAGACATCCCTCTATATACAGACACCACTCCTATATACAGACATCCCAGTATATACAGACATCTCTCCTATATAGAGACATCCCTCTATATACAGACACCACTCCTATATACAGACATCCCCCTATATACAGACACCACTCCTATTTACAGACATCCCCCTATATACAGACATCCCCCTATATACAGACACCACTCCTATATACAGACATCCCTCTGTATACAGACACCACTCCTATATACAGACATCCCTCTATGTACAGACACCACTCCTATATACAGACATCCCTCTATATACAGACACCACTCCTATATACAGACATCCCCCTATATACAGACACCACTCCTATATACAGACATCCCTCTATATACAGACACCACTCCTATATACAGACGTCCCTCTGTATACAGACACCACTCCTATATACAGACATCCCTCTATATACAGACACCACTCCTATATACAGACATCCCTCTGTATACAGACACCACTCCTATATACAGACATCCCTCTGTGTACAGACACCACTCCCATATACAGACATCCCTCTATATACAGACACCACTCCTATATACAGACACCACTCCTATATACAGACATCCCTCTATATACAGACACCACTCCTATATACAGACATCCCTCTATATACAGACACCACTCCTATATACAGACATCCCTCTGTATACAGACACCACTCCTATATACAGACATCCCTCTGTATACAGACACCACTCCTATATACAGACATCCCTCTATATACAGACACCACTCCTATATACAGACATCCCTCTGTATACAGACACCACTCCTATATACAGACATCCCTTTATATACAGACACCACTCCTATATACAGACATCCCTCTATATACAGACACCACTCCTATATACAGACATCCCTCTATATACAGACACCACTCCTATATACAGACATCCCAGTATATACAGACATCTCTCCTATATAGAGACATCCCTCTATATACAGACACCACTCCTATATACAGACATCCCCCTATATACAGACACCACTCCTATTTACAGACATCCCCCTATATACAGACATCCCCCTATATACAGACACCACTCCTATATACAGGCATCCCTCTGTATACAGACACCACTCCTATATACAGACATCCCTCTGTATACAGACACCACTCCTATATACAGACATCCCTCTATATACAGACACCACTCCTATATACAGACATCCCTCTGTATACAGACACCACTCCTATATACAGACATCCCTTTATATACAGACACCACTCCTATATACAGACATCCCTCTATATACAGACACCACTCCTATATACAGACATCCCTCTATATACAGACACCACTCCTATATACAGACATCCCAGTATATACAGACATCTCTCCTATATAGAGACATCCCTCTATATACAGACACCACTCCTATATACAGACATCCCCCTATATACAGACACCACTCCTATTTACAGACATCCCCCTATATACAGACATCCCCCTATATACAGACACCACTCCTATATACAGACATCCCTCTGTATACAGACACCACTCCTATATACAGACATCCCTGTATATACAGACATCTCTCCTATATACAGACATCCCTCTATATACAGACACCACTCCTATATACAGACATCCCCCTATATACAGACAACACTCCTTTATACAGACATCCCCCTATATACAGACACCACTCCTATATACAGACATCCCTCTGTATACAGACACCACTCCTATATACAGACATCCCTCTATATACAGACATCCCTCTATATACAGACACCACTCCTATATACAGACATCCCCCTATATACAGACACCACTCTTATATACAGACATCCCCCTATATACAGACACCACTCCTATATACAGACATCCCTCTGTATACAGACACCACTACTATATACAGACATCCCTCTATATACAGACACCACTCCTATATACAGACATCCCTCTATGTACAGACACCACTCCTGTATACAGACATCTCTCTATATACAGACATCTCTCCTATATACAGACATCCCTCTATATACAGACACCACTCCTATATAAAGACAACCCTCTATATACAGACATCTCCTTTATACAGATATCCCTCTATATACAGACACCACTCCTATATACCGACATCCCCCTATATACAGACACCACTCTTATATACAGACATCCCTCTATATACAGACACCACTCCTATATACAGACATCCCTCTATATACAGACACCACTCCTATATACAGACATCCCTCTATATACAGACACCACTCTTATATGCAGACATCCCTCTATATACAGACACCACTCCTATATACAGACATCCCTCTGTATACAGACACCACTCCTATATACAGACATCCCACTATTACAGACACCACTCCTACATACAGACATCCCCCTATATACAGACATCCCCCTATATACAGACACCACTCCTATATACAGACATCCCTCTGTATACAGACACCACTCCTATATACAGACATCCCTCTATATACAGACACCACTCCTATATACAGACATCCCTCTATATACATACACCACTCCTATATACAGACATCCCTCTATATACAGACACCACTACTATATACAGACATCCCTCTGTATACAGACACCTCTCCTATATACAGACATCCCTCTGTATACAGACACCACTCCTATATACAGACATCCCCCTATATACAGACACCACTCCTGTATACAGACATCCCTCGGTATACAGACACCACTCCTATATACAGACATCCCTCTATATACAGACACCACTCCTATATACAGACATCCCTCTATATACAGACACCACTCCTATATACAGACATCCCCCTTTATACAGACACCACTCCTATATACAGACATCCCTCTGTATACAGACACCACTCATATATAGACATCCCTCTATATACAGACATCACTCCTATATACAGACATCCCCCTATATACAGACACCACTCCTATATAAAGACATCCCTCTATATACAGACATCTCTCCTATATAGAGACATCCCTCTATATACAGACACCACTCCTATATGCAGACATCCCCCTATATACAGACACCACTCCTATTTACAGACATCCCCCTATATACAGACATCCCCCTATATACAGACACCACTCCTATATACAGACATCCCTCTGTATACAGACATCACTCCTATATACAGACATCCCTCTATATACAGACACCACTCCTATATACAGACATCCCTCTATATACAGACACCACTCCTATATACAGACATCCCCCTATATACAGACACCACTCCTATATACAGACATCCCTCTATATACAGACACCACTCCTATATACAGACGTCCCTCTGTATACAGACACCACTCCTATATACAGACATCCCTCTATATACAGACACCACTCCTATATACAGACATCCCTCTGTATACAGACACCACTCCTATATACAGACATCCCTCTGTATACAGACACCACTCCTATATACAGACATCCCTCTATATACAGACACCACTCCTATATACAGACACCACTCCTATATACAGACATCCCTCTATATACAGACACCACTCCTATATACAGACATCCCTCTATATACAGACACCACTCCTATATACAGACATCCCCCTATATACAGACACCACTCCTATATACAGACATCCCTCTATATACAGACACCACTCCTATATACAGACGTCCCTCTGTATACAGACACCACTCCTATATACAGACATCCCTCTATATACAGACACCACTCCTATATACAGACATCCCTCTGTATACAGACACCACTCCTATATACAGACATCCCTCTGTGTACAGACACCACTCCTATATACAGACATCCCTCTATATACAGACACCACTCCTATATACAGACACCACTCCTATATACAGACATCCCTCTATATACAGACACCACTCCTATATACAGACATCCCTCTATATACAGACACCACTCCTATATACAGACATCCCTCTGTATACAGACACCACTCCTATATACAGACATCCCTCTGTATACAGACACCACTCCTATATACAGACATCCCTCTATATACAGACACCACTCCTATATACAGACATCCCTCTGTATACAGACACCACTCCTATATACAGACATCCCTTTATATACAGACACCACTCCTATATACAGACATCCCTCTATATACAGACACCACTCCTATATACAGACATCCCTCTATATACAGACACCACTCCTATATACAGACATCCCAGTATATACAGACATCTCTCCTATATAGAGACATCCCTCTATATACAGACACCACTCCTATATACAGACATCCCCCTATATACAGACACCACTCCTATTTACAGACATCCCCCTATATACAGACATCCCCCTATATACAGACACCACTCCTATATACAGGCATCCCTCTGTATACAGACACCACTCCTATATACAGACATCCCTCTGTATACAGACACCACTCCTATATACAGACATCCCTCTATATACAGACACCACTCCTATATACAGACATCCCTCTGTATACAGACACCACTCCTATATACAGACATCCCTTTATATACAGACACCACTCCTATATACAGACATCCCTCTATATACAGACACCACTCCTATATACAGACATCCCTCTATATACAGACACCACTCCTATATACAGACATCCCAGTATCATAGTAACATAGTAACATAGTAACATAGTTAGTAAGGCCGAAAAAAGACATTTGTCCATCCAGTTCAGCCTATATTCCATCATAATAAATCCCCAGATCTACGTCCTTCTACAGAACCTAATAATTGTATGATACAATATTGTTCTGCTCCAGGAAGACATCCAGGCCTCTCTTGAACCCCTCGACTGAGTTCGCCATCACCACCTCCTCAGGCAAGCAATTCCAGATTCTCACTGCCCTAACAGTAAAGAATCCTCTTCTATGTTGGTGGAAAAACCTTCTCTCCTCCAGACGCAAAGAATGCCCCCTTGTGCCCGTCACCTTCCTTGGTATAAACAGATCCTCAGCGAGATATTTGTATTGTCCCCTTATATACTTATACATGGTTATTAGATCGCCCCTCAGTCGTCTTTTTTCTAGACTAAATAATCCTAATTTCGCTAATCTATCTGGGTATTGTAGTTCTCCCATCCCCTTTATTAATTTTGTTGCCCTCCTTTGTACTCTCTCTAGTTCCATTATATCCTTCCTGAGCACCGGTGCCCAAAACTGGACACAGTACTCCATGTGCGGTCTAACTAGGGATTTGTACAAAGGCAGTATAATGCTCTCATCATGTGTATCCAGACCTCTTTTAATGCACCCCATGATCCTGTTTGCCTTGGCAGCTGCTGCCTGGCACTGGCTGCTCCAGGTAAGTTTATCATTAACTAGGATCCCCAAGTCCTTCTCCCTGTCAGATTTACCCAGTGGTTTCCCGTTCAGTGTGTAATGGTGATATTGATTCCTTCTTCCCATGTGTATAACCTTACATTTATCATTGTTAAACCTCATCTGCCACCTTTCAGCCCAAGTTTCCAACTTATCCAGATCCATCTGTAGCAGAATACTATTTTCTCTTGTATTGACTGCTTTACATAGTTTTGTATCATCTGCAAATATCAATATTTTACTGTGTAAACCTTCTACCAGATCATTAATGAATATGTTGAAGAGAACAGGTCCCAATACCGACCCCTGCGGTACCCCACTGGTTACAGCGACCCAGTTAGAGACTATACCATTTATAACCACCCTCTGATTTCTATCACTAAGCCAGTTACTAACCCATTTACACACATTTTCCCCCAGACCAAGCATTCTCATTTTGTGTACCAACCTCTTGTGCGGCACGGTATCAAACGCTTTGGAAAAATCGAGATATACCACGTCCAATGACTCACCGTGGTCCAGCCTATAGCTTACCTCTTCATAAAAACTGATTAGATTGGTTTGACAGGAGCGATTTCTCATAAACCCATGCTGATATGGAGTTAAACAGTTATTCTCATTGAGATAATCCAGAATAACATCCTTCAGAAACCCTTCAAATATTTTACCAACAGTAGAGGTTAGACTTACTGGCCTATAATTTCCAGGTTCACTTTTAGAGCCCTTTTTGAATATTGGCACCACATTTGCTATGCGCCAGTCCTGCGGAACAGACCCCGTCGCTATAGAGTCCCTAAAAATAAGAAATAATGGTTTATCTATTACATTACTTAGTTCTCTTAGTACTCGTGGGTGTATGCCATCCGGACCCGGAGATTTATCTATTTTAATCTTATTTAGCCGGTTTCGCACCTCTTCTTGTGTTAGATTGGTGACCCTTAATATAGGGTTTTCATTGTTTCTTGGGATTTCACCTAGCATTTCATTTTCCACCGTGAATACCGTGGAGAAGAAGGTGTTTAATATGTTAGCCTTTTCCTGGTCATCTACAACCATTCTTTCCTCACTATTTTTTAAGGGGCCTACATTTTCAGTTTTTATTCTTTTACTATTGATATAGTTGAAGAACAGTTTGGGATTAGTTTTACTCTCCTTAGCAATGTGCTTCTCTGTTTCCTTTTTGGCAGCTTTAATTAGTTTTTTGGATAAAGTATTTTTCTCCCTATAGTTTTTTAGAGCTTCAATGGTGCCATCCTGCTTTAGTAGTGCAAATGCTTTCTTTTTACTGTTAATTGCCTGTCTTACTTCTTTGTTTAGCCACATTGGGTTTTTCCTATTTCTAGTCCTTTTATTCCCACAAGGTATAAACCGCTTACAGTGCCTATTTAGGATGTTCTTAAACATTTTCCATTTATTATCTGTATTCTTATTTCTGAGGATATTGTCCCAGTCTACCAGATTAAGGGCATCTCTAAGCTGGTCAAACTTTGCCTTCCTAAAGTTCAGTGTTTTTGTGACTCCCTGACAAGTCCCCCTAGTGAAAGACAGGTGAAACTGTACAATATTGTGGTCGCTGTTTCCTAGATGCCCGACCACCTGCAGATTTGTTATTCTGTCAGGTCTATTAGATAGTATTAGGTCTAAAAGTGCTGCTCCTCTGGTTGGATTCTGCACCAATTGTGAAAGATAATTTTTCTTGGTTATTAGCAGAAACCTGTTGCCTTTATGGGTTTCACAGGTTTCTGTTTCCCAGTTAATATCCGGGTAGTTAAAGTCCCCCATAACCAGGACCTCATTATGGGTTGCAGCTTCATCTATCTGCTTTAGAAGTAGACTTTCCATGATTTCTGTTATATTTGGGGGTTTGTAACAGACCCCAATGAGAATTTTGTTACCATTTTTCCCTCCATGAATTTCGACCCATATGGACTCGACATCCTCATTCCCTTCGCTAATATCTTCCCTTAAAGTGGACTTTAGACAAGACTTTACATAGAGACAAACCCCTCCTCCTCTCCGATTTTTACGATCCTTTCTAAACAGACTGTAACCCTGTAAGTTAACTGCCCAGTCATAGCTTTCATCTAACCATGTCTCGGTTATTCCCACTATGTCAAAGTTACCTGTAGATATTTCTGCTTCTAGTTCTTCCATCTTATATATCTTCCATCTTATATATACAGACATCTCTCCTATATAGAGACATCCCTCTATATACAGACACCACTCCTATATACAGACATCCCCCTATATACAGACACCACTCCTATTTACAGACATCCCCCTATATACAGACATCCCCCTATATACAGACACCACTCCTATATACAGACATCCCTTTATATACAGACACCACTCCTATATACAGACACCACTCCTATATACAGACATCCCTCTATATACAGACACCAATCCTATAAACAGACATCCCTCTATATACAGACACCACTCCTGTATACAGACATCCCCCTATATACAGACACCACTCCTATATACAGACATCCCTCTGTATACAGACACCACTCCTATATACAGACATCCCTTTATATACAGACACCACTCCTATATACAGACATCCCTCTATATACAGACACCACTCCTATATACAGACATCCCTTTATATACAGACACCACTCCTATATACAGACATCCCTCTATATACAGACACCACTCCTATATACAGACATCCCTCTATATACAGACACCACTCCTATATACAGACATCCCAGTATATACAGACATCTCTCCTATATAGAGACATCCCTCTATATACAGACACCACTCCTATATACAGACATCCCCCTATATACAGACACCACTCCAATTTACAGACATCCCCCTATATACAGACATCCCCCTATATACAGACACCACTCCTATATACAGACATCCCTCTGTATACAGACACCACTCCTATATACAGACATCCCTCTATGTACAGACACCACTCCTATATACAGACATCCCTCTATATACAGACACCACTCCTATATACAGACATCCCCCTATATACAGACACCACTCCTATATACAGACATCCCTCTATATACAGACACCACTCCTATATACAGACGTCCCTCTGTATACAGACACCACTCCTATATACAGACATCCCTCTATATACAGACACCACTCCTATATACAGACATCCCTCTGTATACAGACACCACTCCTATATACAGACATCCCTCTGTGTACAGACACCACTCCTATATACAGACATCCCTCTATATACAGACACCACTCCTATATACAGACACCACTCCTATATACAGACATCCCTCTATATACAGACACCACTCCTATATACAGACATCCCTCTATATACAGACACCACTCCTATATACAGACATCCCTCTGTATACAGACACCACTCCTATATACAGACATCCCTCTGTATACAGACACCACTCCTATATACAGACATCCCTCTATATACAGACACCACTCCTATATACAGACATCCCTCTGTATACAGACACCACTCCTATATACAGACATCCCTTTATATACAGACACCACTCCTATATACAGACATCCCTCTATATACAGACACCACTCCTATATACAGACATCCCTCTATATACAGACACCACTCCTATATACAGACATCCCAGTATATACAGACATCTCTCCTATATAGAGACATCCCTCTATATACAGACACCACTCCTATATACAGACATCCCCCTATATACAGACACCACTCCTATTTACAGACATCCCCCTATATACAGACATCCCCCTATATACAGACACCACTCCTATATACAGGCATCCCTCTGTATACAGACACCACTCCTATATACAGACATCCCTCTGTATACAGACACCACTCCTATATACAGACATCCCTCTATATACAGACACCACTCCTATATACAGACATCCTTCTGTATACAGACACCACTCCTATATACAGACATCCCTTTATATACAGACACCACTCCTATATACAGACATCCCTCTATATACAGACACCACTCCTATATACAGACATCCCTCTATATACAGACACCACTCCTATATACAGACATCCCAGTATATACAGACATCTCTCCTATATAGAGACATCCCTCTATATACAGACACCACTCCTATATACAGACATCCCCCTATATACAGACACCACTCCAATTTACAGACATCCCCCTATATACAGACATCCCCCTATATACAGACACCACTCCTATATACAGACATCCCTCTGTATACAGACACCACTCCTATATACAGACATCCCTCTATGTACAGACACCACTCCTATATACAGACATCCCTCTATATACAGACACCACTCCTATATACAGACATCCCCCTATATACAGACACCACTCCTATATACAGACATCCCTCTATATACAGACACCACTCCTATATACAGACGTCCCTCTGTATACAGACACCACTCCTATATACAGACATCCCTCTATATACAGACACCACTCCTATATACAGACATCCCTCTGTATACAGACACCACTCCTATATACAGACATCCCTCTGTGTACAGACACCACTCCTATATACAGACATCCCTCTATATACAGACACCACTCCTATATACAGACACCACTCCTATATACAGACATCCCTCTATATACAGACACCACTCCTATATACAGACATCCCTCTATATACAGACACCACTCCTATATACAGACATCCCTCTGTATACAGACACCACTCCTATATACAGACATCCCTCTGTATACAGACACCACTCCTATATACAGACATCCCTCTATATACAGACACCACTCCTATATACAGACATCCCTCTGTATACAGACACCACTCCTATATACAGACATCCCTTTATATACAGACACCACTCCTATATACAGACATCCCTCTATATACAGACACCACTCCTATATACAGACATCCCTCTATATACAGACACCACTCCTATATACAGACATCCCAGTATATACAGACATCTCTCCTATATAGAGACATCCCTCTATATACAGACACCACTCCTATATACAGACATCCCCCTATATACAGACACCACTCCTATTTACAGACATCCCCCTATATACAGACATCCCCCTATATACAGACACCACTCCTATATACAGGCATCCCTCTGTATACAGACACCACTCCTATATACAGACATCCCTCTGTATACAGACACCACTCCTATATACAGACATCCCTCTATATACAGACACCACTCCTATATACAGACATCCCTCTGTATACAGACACCACTCCTATATACAGACATCCCTTTATATACAGACACCACTCCTATATACAGACATCCCTCTATATACAGACACCACTCCTATATACAGACATCCCTCTATATACAGACACCACTCCTATATACAGACATCCCAGTATCATAGTAACATAGTAACATAGTAACATAGTTAGTAAGGCCGAAAAAAGACATTTGTCCATCCAGTTCAGCCTATATTCCATCATAATAAATCCCCAGATCTACGTCCTTCTACAGAACCTAATAATTGTATGATACAATATTGTTCTGCTCCAGGAAGACATCCAGGCCTCTCTTGAACCCCTCGACTGAGTTCGCCATCACCACCTCCTCAGGCAAGCAATTCCAGATTCTCACTGCCCTAACAGTAAAGAATCCTCTTCTATGTTGGTGGAAAAACCTTCTCTCCTCCAGACGCAAAGAATGCCCCCTTGTGCCCGTCACCTTCCTTGGTATAAACAGATCCTCAGCGAGATATTTGTATTGTCCCCTTATATACTTATACATGGTTATTAGATCGCCCCTCAGTCGTCTTTTTTCTAGACTAAATAATCCTAATTTCGCTAATCTATCTGGGTATTGTAGTTCTCCCATCCCCTTTATTAATTTTGTTGCCCTCCTTTGTACTCTCTCTAGTTCCATTATATCCTTCCTGAGCACCGGTGCCCAAAACTGGACACAGTACTCCATGTGCGGTCTAACTAGGGATTTGTACAAAGGCAGTATAATGCTCTCATCATGTGTATCCAGACCTCTTTTAATGCACCCCATGATCCTGTTTGCCTTGGCAGCTGCTGCCTGGCACTGGCTGCTCCAGGTAAGTTTATCATTAACTAGGATCCCCAAGTCCTTCTCCCTGTCAGATTTACCCAGTGGTTTCCCGTTCAGTGTGTAATGGTGATATTGATTCCTTCTTCCCATGTGTATAACCTTACATTTATCATTGTTAAACCTCATCTGCCACCTTTCAGCCCAAGTTTCCAACTTATCCAGATCCATCTGTAGCAGAATACTATTTTCTCTTGTATTGACTGCTTTACATAGTTTTGTATCATCTGCAAATATCAATATTTTACTGTGTAAACCTTCTACCAGATCATTAATGAATATGTTGAAGAGAACAGGTCCCAATACCGACCCCTGCGGTACCCCACTGGTTACAGCGACCCAGTTAGAGACTATACCATTTATAACCACCCTCTGCTTTCTATCACTAAGCCAGTTACTAACCCATTTACACACATTTTCCCCCAGACCAAGCATTCTCATTTTGTGTACCAACCTCTTGTGCGGCACGGTATCAAACGCTTTGGAAAAATCGAGATATACCACGTCCAATGACTCACCGTGGTCCAGCCTATAGCTTACCTCTTCATAAAAACTGATTAGATTGGTTTGACAGGAGCGATTTCTCATAAACCCATGCTGATATGGAGTTAAACAGTTATTCTCATTGAGATAATCCAGAATAACATCCTTCAGAAACCCTTCAAATATTTTACCAACAGTAGAGGTTAGACTTACTGGCCTATAATTTCCAGGTTCACTTTTAGAGCCCTTTTTGAATATTGGCACCACATTTGCTATGCGCCAGTCCTGCGGAACAGACCCCGTCGCTATAGAGTCCCTAAAAATAAGAAATAATGGTTTATCTATTACATTACTTAGTTCTCTTAGTACTCGTGGGTGTATGCCATCCGGACCCGGAGATTTATCTATTTTAATCTTATTTAGCCGGTTTCGCACCTCTTCTTGTGTTAGATTGGTGACCCTTAATATAGGGTTTTCATTGTTTCTTGGGATTTCACCTAGCATTTCATTTTCCACCGTGAATACCGTGGAGAAGAAGGTGTTTAATATGTTAGCCTTTTCCTGGTCATCTACAACCATTCTTTCCTCACTATTTTTTAAGGGGCCTACATTTTCAGTTTTTATTCTTTTACTATTGATATAGTTGAAGAACAGTTTGGGATTAGTTTTACTCTCCTTAGCAATGTGCTTCTCTGTTTCCTTTTTGGCAGCTTTAATTAGTTTTTTGGATAAAGTATTTTTCTCCCTATAGTTTTTTAGAGCTTCAATGGTGCCATCCTGCTTTAGTAGTGCAAATGCTTTCTTTTTACTGTTAATTGCCTGTCTTACTTCTTTGTTTAGCCACATTGGGTTTTTCCTATTTCTAGTCCTTTTATTCCCACAAGGTATAAACCGCTTACAGTGCCTATTTAGGATGTTCTTAAACATTTTCCATTTATTATCTGTATTCTTATTTCTGAGGATATTGTCCCAGTCTACCAGATTAAGGGCATCTCTAAGCTGGTCAAACTTTGCCTTCCTAAAGTTCAGTGTTTTTGTGACTCCCTGACAAGTCCCCCTAGTGAAAGACAGGTGAAACTGTACAATATTGTGGTCGCTGTTTCCTAGATGCCCGACCACCTGCAGATTTGTTATTCTGTCAGGTCTATTAGATAGTATTAGGTCTAAAAGTGCTGCTCCTCTGGTTGGATTCTGCACCAATTGTGAAAGATAATTTTTCTTGGTTATTAGCAGAAACCTGTTGCCTTTATGGGTTTCACAGGTTTCTGTTTCCCAGTTAATATCCGGGTAGTTAAAGTCCCCCATAACCAGGACCTCATTATGGGTTGCAGCTTCATCTATCTGCTTTAGAAGTAGACTTTCCATGATTTCTGTTATATTTGGGGGTTTGTAACAGACCCCAATGAGAATTTTGTTACCATTTTTCCCTCCATGAATTTCGACCCATATGGACTCGACATCCTCATTCCCTTCGCTAATATCTTCCCTTAAAGTGGACTTTAGACAAGACTTTACATAGAGACAAACCCCTCCTCCTCTCCGATTTTTACGATCCTTTCTAAACAGACTGTAACCCTGTAAGTTAACTGCCCAGTCATAGCTTTCATCTAACCATGTCTCGGTTATTCCCACTATGTCAAAGTTACCTGTAGATATTTCTGCTTCTAGTTCTTCCATCTTATATATCTTCCATCTTATATATACAGACATCTCTCCTATATAGAGACATCCCTCTATATACAGACACCACTCCTATATACAGACATCCCCCTATATACAGACACCACTCCTATTTACAGACATCCCCCTATATACAGACATCCCCCTATATACAGACACCACTCCTATATACAGACATCCCTTTATATACAGACACCACTCCTATATACAGACACCACTCCTATATACAGACATCCCTCTATATACAGACACCAATCCTATAAACAGACATCCCTCTATATACAGACACCACTCCTGTATACAGACATCCCCCTATATACAGACACCACTCCTATATACAGACATCCCTCTGTATACAGACACCACTCCTATATACAGACATCCCTTTATATACAGACACCACTCCTATATACAGACATCCCTCTATATACAGACACCACTCCTATATACAGACATCCCTTTATATACAGACACCACTCCTATATACAGACATCCCTCTATATACAGACACCACTCCTATATACAGACATCCCTCTATATACAGACACCACTCCTATATACAGACATCCCAGTATATACAGACATCTCTCCTATATAGAGACATCCCTCTATATACAGACACCACTCCTATATACAGACATCCCCCTATATACAGACACCACTCCAATTTACAGACATCCCCCTATATACAGACATCCCCCTATATACAGACACCACTCCTATATACAGACATCCCTCTGTATACAGACACCACTCCTATATACAGACATCCCTCTATGTACAGACACCACTCCTATATACAGACATCCCTCTATATACAGACACCACTCCTATATACAGACATCCCCCTATATACAGACACCACTCCTATATACAGACATCCCTCTATATACAGACACCACTCCTATATACAGACGTCCCTCTGTATACAGACACCACTCCTATATACAGACATCCCTCTATATACAGACACCACTCCTATATACAGACATCCCTCTGTATACAGACACCACTCCTATATACAGACATCCCTCTGTGTACAGACACCACTCCTATATACAGACATCCCTCTATATACAGACACCACTCCTATATACAGACACCACTCGTATATACAGACATCCCTCTATATACAGACACCACTCCTATATACAGACATCCCTCTATATACAGACACCACTCCTATATACAGACATCCCTCTGTATACAGACACCACTCCTATATACAGACATCCCTCTGTATACAGACACCACTCCTATATACAGACATCCCTCTATATACAGACACCACTCCTATATACAGACATCCCTCTGTATACAGACACCACTCCTATATACAGACATCCCTTTATATACAGACACCACTCCTATATACAGACATCCCTCTATATACAGACACCACTCCTATATACAGACATCCCTCTATATACAGACACCACTCCTATATACAGACATCCCAGTATATACAGACATCTCTCCTATATAGAGACATCCCTCTATATACAGACACCACTCCTATATACAGACATCCCCCTATATACAGACACCACTCCTATTTACAGACATCCCCCTATATACAGACATCCCCCTATATACAGACACCACTCCTATATACAGGCATCCCTCTGTATACAGACACCACTCCTATATACAGACATCCCTCTGTATACAGACACCACTCCTATATACAGACATCCCTCTATATACAGACACCACTCCTATATACAGACATCCCTCTGTATACAGACACCACTCCTATATACAGACATCCCTTTATATACAGACACCACTCCTATATACAGACATCCCTCTATATACAGACACCACTCCTATATACAGACATCCCTCTATATACAGACACCACTCCTATATACAGACATCCCAGTATATACAGACATCTCTCCTATATAGAGACATCCCTCTATATACAGACACCACTCCTATATACAGACATCCCCCTATATACAGACACCACTCCTATTTACAGACATCCCCCTATATACAGACATCCCCCTATATACAGACACCACTCCTATATACAGACATCCCTCTGTATACAGACACCACTCCTATATACAGACATCCCTGTATATACAGACATCTCTCCTATATACAGACATCCCTCTATATACAGACACCACTCCTATATACAGACATCCCCCTATATACAGACAACACTCCTTTATACAGACATCCCCCTATATACAGACACCACTCCTATATACAGACATCCCTCTGTATACAGACACCACTCCTATATACAGACATCCCTCTATATACAGACATCCCTCTATATACAGACACCACTCCTATATACAGACATCCCCCTATATACAGACACCACTCTTATATACAGACATCCCCCTATATACAGACACCACTCCTATATACAGACATCCCTCTGTATACAGACACCACTACTATATACAGACATCCCTCTATATACAGACACCACTCCTATATACAGACATCCCTCTATGTACAGACACCACTCCTGTATACAGACATCTCTCTATATACAGACATCTCTCCTATATACAGACATCCCTCTATATACAGACACCACTCCTATATAAAGACAACCCTCTATATACAGACATCTCCTTTATACAGATATCCCTCTATATACAGACACCACTCCTATATACCGACATCCCCCTATATACAGACACCACTCTTATATACAGACATCCCTCTATATACAGACACCACTCCTATATACAGACATCCCTCTATATACAGACACCACTCCTATATACAGACATCCCTCTATATACAGACACCACTCTTATATGCAGACATCCCTCTATATACAGACACCACTCCTATATACAGACATCCCTCTGTATACAGACACCACTCCTATATACAGACATCCCACTATATACAGACACCACTCCTACATACAGACATCCCCCTATATACAGACATCCCCCTATATACAGACACCACTCCTATATACAGACATCCCTCTGTATACAGACACCACTCCTATATACAGACATCCCTCTATATACAGACACCACTCCTATATACAGACATCCCTCTATATACATACACCACTCCTATATACAGACATCCCTCTATATACAGACACCACTACTATATACAGACATCCCTCTGTATACAGACACCTCTCCTATATACAGACATCCCTCTGTATACAGACACCACTCCTATATACAGACATCCCCCTATATACAGACACCACTCCTGTATACAGACATCCCTCGGTATACAGACACGACTCCTATATACAGACATCCCTCTATATACAGACACCACTCCTATATACAGACATCCCTCTATATACAGACACCACTCCTATATACAGACATCCCCCTTTATACAGACACCACTCCTATATACAGACATCCCTCTGTATACAGACACCACTCATATATAGACATCCCTCTATATACAGACATCACTCCTATATACAGACATCCCCCTATATACAGACACCACTCCTATATACAGACATCCCTCTATATACAGACATCTCTCCTATATAGAGACATCCCTCTATATACAGACACCACTCCTATATGCAGACATCCCCCTATATACAGACACCACTCCTATTTACAGACATCCCCCTATATACAGACATCCCCCTATATACAGACACCACTCCTATATACAGACATCCCTCTGTATACAGACATCACTCCTATATACAGACATCCCTCTATATACAGACACCACTCCTATATACAGACATCCCTCTATATACAGACACCACTCCTATATACAGACATCCCCCTATATACAGACACCACTCCTATATACAGACATCCCTCTATATACAGACACCACTCCTATATACAGACGTCCCTCTGTATACAGACACCACTCCTATATACAGACATCCCTCTATATACAGACACCACTCCTATATACAGACATCCCTCTGTATACAGACACCACTCCTATATACAGACATCCCTCTGTATACAGACACCACTCCTATATACAGACATCCCTCTATATACAGACACCACTCCTATATACAGACACCACTCCTATATACAGACATCCCTCTATATACAGACACCACTCCTATATACAGACATCCCTCTATATACAGACACCACTCCTATATACAGACATCCCTCTGTATACAGACACCACTCCTATATACAGACATCCCTCTGTATACAGACACCACTCCTATATACAGACATCCCTCTATATACAGACACCACTCCTATATACAGACATCCCTCTGTATACAGACACCACTCCTATATACAGACATCCCTTTATATACAGACACCACTCCTATATACAGACATCCCTCTATATACAGACACCACTCCTATATACAGACATCCCTCTATATACAGACACCACTCCTATATACAGACATCCCAGTATATACAGACATCTCTCCTATATAGAGACATCCCTCTATATACAGACACCACTCCTATATACAGACATCCCCCTATATACAGACACCACTCCTATTTACAGACATCCCTCTATATACAGACACCACTCCTATATACAGACATCCCTCTATATACAGACACCACTCCTATATACAGACATCCCTCTGTATACAGACACCACTCCTATATACAGACATCCCTCTGTATACAGACACCACTCCTATATACAGACATCCCTCTATATACAGACACCACTCCTATATACAGACATCCCTCTGTATACAGACACCACTCCTATATACAGACATCCCTTTATATACAGACACCACTCCTATATACAGACATCCCTCTATATACAGACACCACTCCTATATACAGACATCCCTCTATATACAGACACCACTCCTATATACAGACATCCCTTTATATACAGACACCACTCCTATATACAGACATCCCTCTATATACAGACACCACTCCTATATACAGACATCCCTCTATATACAGACACCACTCCTATATACAGACATCCCAGTATATACAGACATCTCTCCTATATAGAGACATCCCTCTATATACAGACACCACTCCTATATACAGACATCCCCCTATATACAGACACCATTCCTATTTACAGACATCCCCCTATATACAGACATCCCCCTATATACAGACACCACTCCTATATACAGACATCCCTCTGTATACAGACACCACTCCTATATACAGACATCCCTGTATATACAGACATCTCTCCTATATACAGACATCCCTCTATATACAGACACCACTCCTATATACAGACATCCCCCTATATACAGACAACACTCCTATATACAGACATCCCCCTATATACAGACACCACTCCTATATACAGACATCCCTCTGTATACAGACACCACTCCTATATACAGACATCCCTCTATATACAGACATCCCTCTATATACAGACACCACTCCTATATACAGACATCCCCCTATATACAGACACCACTCTTATATACAGACATCCCCCTATATACAGACACCACTCCTATATACAGACATCCCTCTGTATACAGACACCACTACTATATACAGACATCCCTCTATATACAGACACCACTCCTATATACAGACATCCCTCTATGTACAGACACCACTCCTGTATACAGACATCTCTCTATATACAGACATCTCTCCTATATACAGACATCCCTCTATATACAGACACCACTCCTATATAAAGACAACCCTCTATATACAGACATCTCCTTTATACAGATATCCCTCTATATACAGACACCACTCCTATATACCGACATCCCCCTATATACAGACACCACTCTTATATACAGACATCCCTCTATATACAGACACCACTCCTATATACAGACATCCCTCTATATACAGACACCACTCCTATATACAGACATCCCTCTATATACAGACACCACTCTTATATGCAGACATCCCTCTATATACAGACACCACTCCTATATACAGACATCCCTCTGTATACAGACACCACTCCTATATACAGACATCCCACTATATACAGACACCACTCCTACATACAGACATCCCCCTATATACAGACATCCCCCTATATACAGACACCACTCCTATATACAGACATCCCTCTGTATACAGACACCACTCCTATATACAGACATCCCTCTATATACAGACACCACTCCTATATACAGACATCCCTCTATATACATACACCACTCCTATATACAGACATCCCTCTATATACAGACACCACTACTATATACAGACATCCCTCTGTATACAGACACCTCTCCTATATACAGACATCCCTCTGTATACAGACACCACTCCTATATACAGACATCCCCCTATATACAGACACCACTCCTGTATACAGACATCCCTCGGTATACAGACACCACTCCTATATACAGACATCCCTCTATATACAGACACCACTCCTATATACAGACATCCCTCTATATACAGACACCACTCCTATATACAGACATCCCCCTTTATACAGACACCACTCCTATATACAGACATCCCTCTGTATACAGACACCACTCATATATATAGACATCCCTCTATATACAGACATCACTCCTATATACAGACATCCCCCTATATACAGACACCACTCCTATATACAGACATCCCTCTATATACAGACAACACTCCTATATACAGACATCCCCCTATATACAGACACCACTCCTATATACAGACATCCCTCTGTATACAGACACCACTCCTATATACAGACATCCCTCTGTTTACAGACACCACTCCTATATACAGACATCCCCCTATATACAGACACCACTCCTGTATACAGACATCCCTCGGTATACAGACACCACTCATATATACAGACATCCCTCTATATACAGACACCACTCCTATATACAGACATCCCTCTATATACAGACACCACTCCTATATACAGACATCCCCCTATATACAGACACCACTCCTATATACAGACATCCCTCTGTATACAGACACCACTCCTATATACAGACATCCCTCTATATACAGACACCACTCCTATATACAGACATCCCTCTATATACAGACACCAATCCTATATACAGACATCCCTCTATATACAGACACCACTCCTATATACAGACATCCCCCTATATACAGACACCACTCCTATATACAGACATCGCTCTGTATACAGACACCACTCCTATATACAGACATCCCTCTATATACAGACACCACTCCTATATACAGACATCCCTATATATACAGACACCACTCCTATATACAGACATCCCCCTATATACAGACACCACTCTTATATACAGACATCCCTCTATATACAGACACCACTCCTATATACAGACATCCCTCTGTATACAGACACCACTCCTATATACAGACATCCCTCTATATAGAGACACCACTCCTATATACAGACATCCCTCTATATACAGACATCTCTCCTATATACAGACATCCCTCTATATACAGACACCACTCCTAAATACAGACATCCCCCTATATACAGACACCACTCCTATATACAGACATCCCTCTATATACAGACACCACTCCTATATACAGACATCCCTCTATATACAGACACCACTCCTACATACAGACATCCCTCTATATACAGACACCACTCCTATATACAGACACCCCTCTATATACAGACATATCTTCTATATTCAGACATCCCCCTATATAGAGACACCACTCCTATATACAGACATCCCTCTGTATACAGACACAACTCCTATATACAGACATCCATCTATATACAGACACCACTCCTATATACAAACATCCCTCTATATACAGACACCACTCCTATATACAGACATCCCTCTATATACAGACCTCTCCTATATACAGACATCCCTCTATATACAGACACCACTCCTATATACAGACATCCCTCTATATACAGACATCTCTCCTATATACAGACATCCCTCTATATACAGACACCACTCCTAAATACAGACATCCCCCTATATACAGACACCACTCCTATATACAGACATCCCTCTATATACAGACACCACTCCTATATACAGACATCCCACTATATACAGACACCACTCCTATATACAGACATCCCCCTATATACAGACATCCCCCTATATACAGACACCACTCCTATAACCAGACATCCCTCTGTATATAGACACCACTCCTATATACAGACATCCCTCTATATACAGACACCACTCCTATATACAGACATCCCTCTATATACAGACACCACTCCTATATACTGACATCCCCCTATATACAGACACCACTACTATATACAGACATCCCTCTGTATACAGACACCACTCCTATATACAGACATCCCTCTGTTTACAGACACCACTCCTATATACAGACATCCCCCTATATACAGACACCACTCCTGTATACAGACATCCCTCGGTATACAGACACCACTCCTATATACAGACATCCCTCTATATACAGACACCACTCCTATACACAGACATCCCTCCTATATACAGACATCCCCCTATATACAGACACCACTCCTATATACAGACATCCCTCTGTATACAGACACCACTCCTATATACAGACATCCCTCTATATACAGACACCACTCCTATATACAGACATCCCTCTATATACAGACACCAATCCTATATACAGACATCCTTCTATATACAGACACCACTCCTATATACAGACATCCCCCTATATACAGACACCACTCCTATATACAGACATCGCTCTGTATACAGACACCACTCCAATATACAGACATCCCTCTATATACAGACACCACTCCTATATACAGACATCCTTCTATATGCAGACGCCACTCCTATATACAGACATCCCCCTATATACAGACACCACTCTTATATACAGACATCCCTCTATATACAGACACCACTCCTATATACAGACATCCCTCTGTATACAGACACAACTCCTATATACAGACATCCCTCTATATACAGACACCACTCCTATATACAGACATCCCTCTATATTCAGACACCACTCCTATATACAGACATCCCTCTATATACAGACCTCTCCTATATACAGACATCCCTCTATATACAGATACCACTCCTATATACAGACATCCCTCTATATACAGACATCTCTCCTATATACAGACATCCCTCTATATACAGACACCACTCCTAAATACAGACATCCCCCTATATACAGACACCACTCCTATATACAGACATCCCTCTATATACAGACACCACTCCTATATACAGACATCCCTCTGTATACAGACACCACTCCTATATACAGACATCCCACTATATACAGACACCACTCCTATATACAGACATCCCCCTATATACAGACATCCCCCTATATACAGACACCACTCCTATAAACAGACATCCCTCTGTATACAGACACCACTCCTATATACCGACATCCCTCTATATACAGACACCACTCCTATATACAGACATCCCTCTATATACAGACACCACTCCTATATACAGACATCCCCCTATATACAGACACCACTACTATATACAGACATCCCTCTGTATACAGACACCACTCCTATATACAGACATCCCTCTGTTTACAGACACCACTCCTATATACAGACATCCCCCTATATACAGACACCACTCCTGTATACAGACATCCCTCGGTATACAGACACCACTCCTATATACAGACATCCCTCTATATACAGACACCACTCCTATATACAGACATCCCTCTATATACAGACACCACTCCTATATACAGACATCCCCCTATATACAGACACCACTCCTATATACAGACATCACTCTGTATACAGACACCACTCATATATATAGACATCCCTCTATATACAGACATCACTCCTATATACAGACATCCCCCTATATACAGACACCACTCCTATATACAGACATCCCTCTATATACAGACACCTCTCCTCTATACAGACATCCCTCTATATACAGACAACAGTCCTATATACAGACATCCCCCTATATACAGACACCACTCCTATATACAGACATCCCCCTATATACAGACACCACTCCTATATACAGACATCCCCCTATATACAGACACCACTCCTATATACAGACATCCCTCTGTATACAGACACCACTCCTATATACAGACATCCCTCTATATACAGACTCCAATCCTATATACAGACATCCCTCGGTATACAGACACCACTCCTATATACAGACATCCCTCTATATACAGACACCACTCCTATATACAGACATCCCTCTATATACAGACACCACTCCTATATACAGACATCCCCCTATATACAGACACCACTCCTATATACAGACATCCCTCTGTATACAGACACCACTCATATATATAGACATCTCTCTATATACAGACACCACTCCTATATACAGACATCCCCCTATATACAGACACCTCTCCTCTATACAGACATCCCTCTATATACAGACAACAGTCCTATATACAGACATCCCCCTATATACAGACACCACTCCTATATACAGACATCCCCCTATATACAGACACCACTGCTATATACAGACATCCCCCTATATACAGACACCACTCCTATATACAGACATCCCTCTGTATACAGACACCACTCCTATATACAGACATCCCTCTATATACAGACACCACTCCTATATACAGACATCCCTCTATATACAGACACCAATCCTATATACAGACATCCCTCTATATACAGACACCACTCCTATATACAGACATCCCCCTATATACAGACACCACTCCTATATACAGACATCCCTCTATATACAGACACCACTCCTGTATACAGACATCCCTCGGTATACAGACACCACTCCTATATACAGACATCCCTCTATATACAGACACCACTCCTATATACAGACATCCCTCTATATACAGACACCACTCCTATATACAGACATCCCCCTATATACAGACACCACTCCTATATACAGACATCCCTCTGTATACAGACACCACTCATATATATAGACATCCCTCTATATACAGACATCACTCCTATATACAGACATCCCCTATATACAGACACCACTCCTATATACAGACATCCCTCTATATACAGACACCTCTCCTCTATACAGACATCCCTCTATATACAGACAACAGTCCTATATACAGACATCCCCTATATACAGACACCACTCCTATATACAGACATCCCCCTATATACAGACACCACTCCTATATACAGACATCCCCCTATATACAGACACCACTCCTATATACAGACATCCCTCTGTATACAGACACCACTCCTATATACAGACATCCCTCTATATACAGACACCACTCCTATATACAGACATCCCTCTATATACAGACACCAATCCTATATACAGACATCCCTCTATATACAGACACCACTCCTATATACAGACATCCCCCTATATACAGACACCACTCCTATATACAGACATCCCTCTGTATACAGACACCACTCCTATATACAGACATCCCTCTGTTTACAGACACCACTCCTATATACAGACATCCCCCTATATACAGACACCACTCCTGTATACAGACATCCCTCGGTATACAGACACCACTCATATATACAGACATCCCTCTATATACAGACACCACTCCTATATACAGACATCCCTCTATATACAGACACCACTCCTATATACAGACATCCCCCTATATACAGACACCACTCCTATATACAGACATCCCTCTGTATACAGACACCACTCCTATATACAGACATCCCTCTATATACAGACACCACTCCTATATACAGACATCCCTCTATATACAGACACCAATCCTATATACAGACATCCCTCTATATACAGACACCACTCCTATATACAGACATCCCCCTATATACAGACACCACTCCTATATACAGACATCGCTCTGTATACAGACACCACTCCTATATACAGACATCCCTCTATATACAGACACCACTCCTATATACAGACATCCCTATATATACAGACACCACTCCTATATACAGACATCCCCCTATATACAGACACCACTCTTATATACAGACATCCCTCTATATACAGACACCACTCCTATATACAGACATCCCTCTGTATACAGACACCACTCCTATATACAGACATCCCTCTATATAGAGACACCACTCCTATATACAGACATCCCTCTATATACAGACATCTCTCCTATATACAGACATCCCTCTATATACAGACACCACTCCTAAATACAGACATCCCCCTATATACAGACACCACTCCTATATACAGACATCCCTCTATATACAGACACCACTCCTATATACAGACATCCCTCTATATACAGACACCACTCCTACATACAGACATCCCTCTATATACAGACACCACTCCTATATACAGACACCCCTCTATATACAGACATATCTTCTATATTCAGACATCCCCCTATATAGAGACACCACTCCTATATACAGACATCCCTCTGTATACAGACACAACTCCTATATACAGACATCCATCTATATACAGACACCACTCCTATATACAAACATCCCTCTATATACAGACACCACTCCTATATACAGACATCCCTCTATATACAGACCTCTCCTATATACAGACATCCCTCTATATACAGACACCACTCCTATATACAGACATCCCTATATATACAGACACCACTCCTATATACAGACATCCCCCTATATACAGACACCACTCTTATATACAGACATCCCTCTATATACAGACACCACTCCTATATACAGACATCCCTCTGTATACAGACACCACTCCTATATACAGACATCCCTCTATATAGAGACACCACTCCTATATACAGACATCCCTCTATATACAGACATCTCTCCTATATACAGACATCCCTCTATATACAGACACCACTCCTAAATACAGACATCCCCCTATATACAGACACCACTCCTATATACAGACATCCCTCTATATACAGACACCACTCCTATATACAGACATCCCTCTATATACAGACACCACTCCTACATACAGACATCCCTCTATATACAGACACCACTCCTATATACAGACACCCCTCTATATACAGACATATCTTCTATATTCAGACATCCCCCTATATAGAGACACCACTCCTATATACAGACATCCCTCTGTATACAGACACAACTCCTATATACAGACATCCATCTATATACAGACACCACTCCTATATACAAACATCCCTCTATATACAGACACCACTCCTATATACAGACATCCCTCTATATACAGACCTCTCCTATATACAGACATCCCTCTATATACAGACACCACTCCTATATACAGACATCCCTCTATATACAGACATCTCTCCTATATACAGACATCCCTCTATATACAGACACCACTCCTAAATACAGACATCCCCCTATATACAGACACCACTCCTATATACAGACATCCCTCTATATACAGACACCACTCCTATATACAGACATCCCACTATATACAGACACCACTCCTATATACAGACATCCCCCTATATACAGACATCCCCCTATATACAGACACCACTCCTATAACCAGACATCCCTCTGTATATAGACACCACTCCTATATACAGACATCCCTCTATATACAGACACCACTCCTATATACAGACATCCCTCTATATACAGACACCACTCCTATATACTGACATCCCCCTATATACAGACACCACTACTATATACAGACATCCCTCTGTATACAGACACCACTCCTATATACAGACATCCCTCTGTTTACAGACACCACTCCTATATACAGACATCCCCCTATATACAGACACCACTCCTGTATACAGACATCCCTCGGTATACAGACACCACTCCTATATACAGACATCCCTCTATATACAGACACCACTCCTATACACAGACATCCCTCCTATATACAGACATCCCCCTATATACAGACACCACTCCTATATACAGACATCCCTCTGTATACAGACACCACTCCTATATACAGACATCCCTCTATATACAGACACCACTCCTATATACAGACATCCCTCTATATACAGACACCAATCCTATATACAGACATCCTTCTATATACAGACACCACTCCTATATACAGACATCCCCCTATATACAGACACCACTCCTATATACAGACATCGCTCTGTATACAGACACCACTCCAATATACAGACATCCCTCTATATACAGACACCACTCCTATATACAGACATCCTTCTATATGCAGACGCCACTCCTATATACAGACATCCCCCTATATACAGACACCACTCTTATATACAGACATCCCTCTATATACAGACACCACTCCTATATACAGACATCCCTCTGTATACAGACACAACTCCTATATACAGACATCCCTCTATATACAGACACCACTCCTATATACAGACATCCCTCTATATTCAGACACCACTCCTATATACAGACATCCCTCTATATACAGACCTCTCCTATATACAGACATCCCTCTATATACAGATACCACTCCTATATACAGACATCCCTCTATATACAGACATCTCTCCTATATACAGACATCCCTCTATATACAGACACCACTCCTAAATACAGACATCCCCCTATATACAGACACCACTCCTATATACAGACATCCCTCTATATACAGACACCACTCCTATATACAGACATCCCTCTGTATACAGACACCACTCCTATATACAGACATCCCACTATATACAGACACCACTCCTATATACAGACATCCCCCTATATACAGACATCCCCCTATATACAGACACCACTCCTATAAACAGACATCCCTCTGTATACAGACACCACTCCTATATACAGACATCCCTCTATATACAGACACCACTCCTATATACAGACATCCCTCTATATACAGACACCACTCCTATATACAGACATCCCCCTATATACAGACACCACTACTATATACAGACATCCCTCTGTATACAGACACCACTCCTATATACAGACATCCCTCTGTTTACAGACACCACTCCTATATACAGACATCCCCCTATATACAGACACCACTCCTGTATACAGACATCCCTCGGTATACAGACACCACTCCTATATACAGACATCCCTCTATATACAGACACCACTCCTATATACAGACATCCCTCTATATACAGACACCACTCCTATATACAGACATCCCCCTATATACAGACACCACTCCTATATACAGACATCCCTCTGTATACAGACACCACTCATATATATAGACATCCCTCTATATACAGACATCACTCCTATATACAGACATCCCCCTATATACAGACACCACTCCTATATACAGACATCCCTCTATATACAGACACCTCTCCTCTATACAGACATCCCTCTATATACAGACAACAGTCCTATATACAGACATCCCCCTATATACAGACACCACTCCTATATACAGACATCCCCCTATATACAGACACCACTCCTATATACAGACATCCCCCTATATACAGACACCACTCCTATATACAGACATCCCTCTGTATACAGACACCACTCCTATATACAGACATCCCTCTATATACAGACTCCAATCCTATATACAGACATCCCTCGGTATACAGACACCACTCCTATATACAGACATCCCTCTATATACAGACACCACTCCTATATACAGACATCCCTCTATATACAGACACCACTCCTATATACAGACATCCCCCTATATACAGACACCACTCCTATATACAGACATCCCTCTGTATACAGACACCACTCATATATATAGACATCTCTCTATATACAGACACCACTCCTATATACAGACATCCCCCTATATACAGACACCTCTCCTCTATACAGACATCCCTCTATATACAGACAACAGTCCTATATACAGACATCCCCCTATATACAGACACCACTCCTATATACAGACATCCCCCTATATACAGACACCACTGCTATATACAGACATCCCCCTATATACAGACACCACTCCTATATACAGACATCCCTCTGTATACAGACACCACTCCTATATACAGACATCCCTCTATATACAGACACCACTCCTATATACAGACATCCCTCTATATACAGACACCAATCCTATATACAGACATCCCTCTATATACAGACACCACTCCTATATACAGACATCCCCCTATATACAGACACCACTCCTATATACAGACATCCCTCTATATACAGACACCACTCCTGTATACAGACATCCCTCGGTATACAGACACCACTCCTATATACAGACATCCCTCTATATACAGACACCACTCCTATATACAGACATCCCTCTATATACAGACACCACTCCTATATACAGACATCCCCCTATATACAGACACCACTCCTATATACAGACATCCCTCTGTATACAGACACCACTCATATATATAGACATCCCTCTATATACAGACATCACTCCTATATACAGACATCCCCTATATACAGACACCACTCCTATATACAGACATCCCTCTATATACAGACACCTCTCCTCTATACAGACATCCCTCTATATACAGACAACAGTCCTATATACAGACATCCCCTATATACAGACACCACTCCTATATACAGACATCCCCCTATATACAGACACCACTCCTATATACAGACATCCCCCTATATACAGACACCACTCCTATATACAGACATCCCTCTGTATACAGACACCACTCCTATATACAGACATCCCTCTATATACAGACACCACTCCTATATACAGACATCCCTCTATATACAGACACCAATCCTATATACAGACATCCCTCTATATACAGACACCACTCCTATATACAGACATCCCCCTATATACAGACACCACTCCTATATACAGACATCGCTCTGTATACAGACACCACTCCTATATACAGACATCCCACTATATACAGACACCACTCCTATATACAGACATCCCTCTATATACAGACACCACTCCTAAATACAGACATCCCCCTATATACAGACACCACTCCTATATACAGACATCCCTCTATATACAGACACCACTCCTATATACAGACATCCCTCTGTATACAGACACCACTCCTATATACAGACATCCCACTATATACAGACACCACTCCTATATACAGACATCCCCCTATATACAGACATCCCCCTATATACAGACACCACTCCTATAAACAGACATCCCTCTGTATACAGACACCACTCCTATATACAGACATCCCTCTATATACAGACACCACTCCTATATACAGACATCCCTCTATATACAGACACCACTCCTATATACAGACATCCCCCTATATACAGACACCACTACTATATACAGACATCCCTCTGTATACAGACACCACTCCTATATACAGACATCCCTCTGTTTACAGACACCACTCCTATATACAGACATCCCCCTATATACAGACACCACTCCTGTATACAGACATCCCTCGGTATACAGACACCACTCCTATATACAGACATCCCTCTATATACAGACACCACTCCTATATACAGACATCCCTCTATATACAGACACCACTCCTATATACAGACATCCCCCTATATACAGACACCACTCCTATATACAGACATCCCTCTGTATACAGACACCACTCATATATATAGACATCCCTCTATATACAGACATCACTCCTATATACAGACATCCCCCTATATACAGACACCACTCCTATATACAGACATCCCTCTATATACAGACACCTCTCCTCTATACAGACTTCCCTCCATATACAGACAACAGTCCTATATACAGACATCCCCCTATATACAGACACCACTCCTATATACAGACATCCCCCTATATACAGACACCACTCCTATATACAGACATCCCCCTATATACAGACACCACTCCTATATACAGACATCCCTCTGTATACAGACACCACTCCTATATACAGACATCCCTCTATATACAGACACCAATCCTATATACAGACATCCCTCGGTATACAGACACCACTCCTATATACAGACATCCCTCTATATACAGACACCACTCCTATATACAGACATCCCTCTATATACAGACACCACTCCTATATACAGACATCCCCCTATATACAGACACCACTCCTATATACAGACATCCCTCTGTATACAGACACCACTCATATATATAGACATCCCTCTATATACAGACACCACTCCTATATACAGACATCCCCCTATATACAGACACCTCTCCTCTATACAGACATCCCTCTATATACAGACAACAGTCCTATATACAGACATCCCCCTATATACAGACACCACTCCTATATACAGACATCCCCCTATATACAGACACCACTGCTATATACAGACATCCCCCTATATACAGACACCACTCCTATATACAGACATCCCTCTGTATACAGACACCACTCCTATATACAGACATCCCTCTATATACAGACACCACTCCTATATACAGACATCCCTCTATATACAGACACCAATCCTATATACAGACATCCCTCTATATACAGACACCACTCCTATATACAGACATCCCCCTATATACAGACACCACTCCTATATACAGACATCCCTCTATATACAGACACCACTCCTGTATACAGACATCCCTCGGTATACAGACACCACTCCTATATACAGACATCCCTCTATATACAGACACCACTCCTATATACAGACATCCCTCTATATACAGACACCACTCCTATATACAGACATCCCCCTATATACAGACACCACTCCTATATACAGACATCCCTCTGTATACAGACACCACTCATATATATAGACATCCCTCTATATACAGACATCACTCCTATATACAGACATCCCCCTATATACAGACACCACTCCTATATACAGACATCCCTCTATATACAGACACCTCTCCTCTATACAGACATCCCTCTATATACAGACAACAGTCCTATATACAGACATCCCCCTATATACAGACACCACTCCTATATACAGACATCCCCCTATATACAGACACCACTCCTATATACAGACATCCCCCTATATACAGACACCACTCCTATATACAGACATCCCTCTGTATACAGACACCACTCCTATATACAGACATCCCTCTATATACAGACACCACTCCTATATACAGACATCCCTCTATATACAGACACCAATCCTATATACAGACATCCCTCTATATACAGACACCACTCCTATATAAAGACATCCCCTATATACAGACACCACTCCTATATACAGACATCGCTCTGTATACAGACACCACTCCTATATACAGACATCCCACTATATACAGACACCACTCCTATATACAGACATCCCTCTATATACAGACACCACTCCTATATACAGACATCCCCCTATATACAGACACCACTCTTATATACAGACATCCCTCTATATACAGACACCACTCCTATATACAGACATCCCTCTGTATACAGACACCACTCCTATATACAGACATCCCTCTATATAGAGACACCACTCCTACATACAGACATCCCTCTATATACAGACATCTCTCCTATATACAGACATCCCTCTATATACAGACACCACTCCTAAATACAGACATCCCCCTATATAAAGACACCACTCCTATATACAGACATCCCTCTATATACAGACACCACTCCTATATACAGACATCCCTCTATATACAGACACCACTCCTATAAACAGACATCCCTCTATATACAGACACCATCCCTATATACAGACACCCCTCTATATACAGACATATCTTCTATATTCAGACATCCCCCTATATAGAGACACAACTCCTATATACAGACATCCCTCTATATACAGACACCACTCCTATATACAGACATCCCCCTATATACAGACACCACTCCTATATACAGACATCCCTCTGTATACAGACACCACTCATATATATAGACATCCCTCTATATACAGACATCACTCCTATATACAGACATCCCCCTATATACAGACACCACTCCTATATACAGACATCCCTCTATATACAGACACCTCTCCTATATACAGACATCCCTCTATATACAGACAACACTCCTATATACAGACATCCCCCTATATACAGACACCACTCCTATATACAGACATCCCCCTATATACAGACACCACTCCTATATACAGACATCCCCCTATATACAGACACCACTCCTATATACAGACATCCCTCTGTATACAGACACCACTCCTATATACAGACATCCCTCAATATACAGACACCACTCCTATATACAGACATCCCTCTATATACAGACACCAATCCTATATACAGACATCCCTCTATATACAGACACCACTCCTATATACAGACATCCCCCTATATACAGGCACCACTCCTATATACAGACATCGCTCTGTATACAGACACCACTCCTAAATACAGACATCCCTCTATATACAGACACCACTCCTATATACAGACATCCCTCTATATACAGACACCACTCCTATATACAGACATCCCCCTATATACAGACACCACTCTTATATACAGACATCCCTCTATATACAGACACCACTCCTATATACAGACATCCCTCTGTATACAGACACCACTCCTATATACAGACATCCCTCTATATAGAGACACCACTCCTATATACAGACATCCCTCTATATACAGACATCTCTCCTATATACAGACATCCCTCTATATACAGACACCACTCCTAAATACAGACATCCCCCTATATACAGACACCACTCCTATATACAGACATCCCTCTATATACAGACACCACTCCTATATACAGACATCCCTCTATATACAGACACCACTCCTATATACAGACATCCCTCTATATACAGACACCACTCCTATATACAGACACCCCTCTATATACATACATATCTTCTATATTCAGACATCCCCCTATATAGAGACACCACTCCTATATACAGACATCCCTCTGTATACAGACACAACTCCTATATACAGACATCCCTCTATATACAGACACCACTCCTATATACAGACATCCCCCTATATACAGACACCACTCCTATATACAGAAATCCCTCTATATACAGACACCACTCCTATATACAGACATCCCCCTATATACAGACACCACTCTTATATACAGACATCCCTCTATATACAGACACCACTCCTATATACAGACATCCCTCTGTATACAGACACCACTCCTATATACAGACATCCCTCTATATAGAGACATCACTCCTACATACAGACATCCCTCTATATACAGACATCTCTCCTATATACAGACATCCCTCTATATACAGACACCACTCCTAAATACAGACATCCCCCTATATAAAGACACCACTCCTATATACAGACATCCCTCTATATACAGACACCACTCCTATATACAGACATCCCTCTATATACAGACACCACTCCTATAAACAGACATCCCTCTATATACAGACACCACTCCTATATACAGACACCCCTCTATATACAGACATATCTTCTATATTCAGACATCCCCCTATATAGAGACACAACTCCTATATACAGACATCCCTCTATATACAGACACCACTCCTATATACAGACATCCCCCTATATACAGACACCACTCCTATATACAGACATCCCTCTGTATACAGACACCACTCATATATATAGACATCCCTCTATATACAGACATCACTCCTATATACAGACATCCCCCTATATACAGACACCACTCCTATATACAGACATCCCTCTATATACAGACACCTCTCCTATATACAGACATCCCTCTATATACAGACAACACTCCTATATACAGACATCCCCCTATATACAGACACCACTCCTATATACAGACATCCCCCTATATACAGACACCACTCCTATATACAGACATCCCCCTATATACAGACACCACTCCTATATACAGACATCCCTCTGTATACAGACACCACTCCTATATATAGACATCCCTCAATATACAGACACCACTCCTATATACAGACATCCCTCTATATACAGACACCAATCCTATATACAGACATCCCTCTATATACAGACACCACTCCTATATACAGACATCCCCCTATATACAGGCACCACTCCTATATACAGACATCGCTCTGTATACAGACACCACTCCTAAATACAGACATCCCTCTATATACAGACACCACTCCTATATACAGACATCCCTCTATATACAGACACCACTCCTATATACAGACATCCCCCTATATACAGACACCACTCTTATATACAGACATCCCTCTATATACAGACACCACTCCTATATACAGACATCCCTCTGTATACAGACACCACTCCTATATACAGACATCCCTCTATATAGAGACACCACTCCTATATACAGACATCCCTCTATATACAGACATATCTCCTATATACAGACATCCCTCTATATACAGACACCACTCCTAAATACAGACATCCCCCTATATACAGACACCACTCCTATATACAGACATCCCTCTATATACAGACACCACTCCTATATACAGACATCCCTCTATATACAGACACCACTCCTATATACAGACATCCCTCTATATACAGACACCACTCCTATATACAGACACCCCTCTATATACAGACATATCTTCTATATTCAGACATCCCCCAATATAGAGACACCACTCCTATATACAGACATCCCTCTGTATACAGACACAACTCCTATATACAGACATCCCTCTATATACAGACACCACTCCTATATACAGACATCCCTCTATATACAGACACCACTCCTATATACAGACATCCCTCTATATACAGACCTCTCCTATATACAGACATCCCTCTATATACAGACACCACTCCTATATACAGACATCCCTCTATATACAGACATCTCTCCTATATACAGACATCCCTCTATATACAGACACCACTCCTAAATACAGACATCCCCCTATATACAGACACCACTCCTATATACAGGCATCCCTCTATATACAGACACCACTCCTATATACAGACATCCCTCTATATACAGACACCACTCCTATATACAGACATCCCTCTATATACAGACATCTCTCCTATATGCAGACATCCCTCTATATACAGACACCACTCCTATATACAGACATCCCTCTATATACAGACATCTCCCCTATATACAGACATCCCTCTATATACAGACACCACTCCTAAATACAGACATCCCCCTATATACAGACACCACTCCTATATACAGACATCCCTCTGTATACAGACACCACTCCTATATACAGACATCCCTCTATATACAGACACCACTCCTATATACAGACATCCCTCTATATACAGACATCCCCCTATATACAGACACCACTACTATATACAGAGTCCCTCTGTATACAGACACCACTCCTATATACAGACATCCCTCTGTATACAGACACCACTCCTATATACAGACGTCCCCCTATATACAGACACCACTCCTGTATACAGACATCCCTCGGTATACAGACACCACTCCTATATACAGACATCCCTCTATATACAGACACCACTCCTATATACAGACATCCCCCTATATACAGACACCACTCCTGTATACAGACATCCCTCGGTATACAGACACCACTCCTATATACAGACATCCCTCTATATACAGACACCACTCCTATATACAGACATCCCTCTATATACAGACACCACTCCTATATACAGACATCCCCCTATATACAGACACCACTCCTATATACAGACATCCCTCTGTATACAGACACCACTCATATATATAGACATCCCTCTATATACAGACATCACTCCTATATACAGACATCCCCCTATATACAGACACCACTCCTATATACAGACATCCCTCTATATACAGACACCTCTCCTATATACAGACATCCCTCTATATACAGACAACACTCCTATATACAGACATCCCCCTATATACAGACACCACTCCTATATACAGACATCCCCCTATATACAGACACCACTCCTATATACAGACATCCCCCTATATACAGACACCACTCCTATATACAGACATCCCTCTGTATACAGACACCACTCCTATATACAGACATCCCTCTATATACAGACACCACTCCTATATACAGACATCCCCCTATATACAGACACCACTCTTATATACAGACATCCCTCTATATACAGACACCACTCCTATATACAGACATCCCTCTGTATACAGACACCACTCCTATATACAGACATCCCTCTATATAGAGACACCACTCCTATATACAGACATCCCTCTATATACAGACATCTCTCCTATATACAGACATCCCTCTATATACAGACATCACTCCTAAATACAGACATCCCCCTATATACAGACACCACTCCTATATACAGACATCCCTCTATATACAGACACCACTCCTATATACAGACATCCCTCTATATACAGACATCACTCCTATATACAGACATCCCTCTATATACAGACACCACTCCTATATACAGACACCCCTCTATATACAGACATATCTTCTATATTCAGACATCCCCCTATATAGAGACACCACTCCTATATACAGACATCCCTCTGTATACAGACACAACTCCTATATACAGACATCCCTCTATATACAGACACCACTCCTATATACAGACATCCCTCTATATACAGACACCACTCCTATATACAGACATCCCTCTATATACAGACCTCTCCTATATACAGACATCCCTCTATATACAGACACCACTCCTATATACAGACATCCCTCTATATACAGACATCTCTCCTATATACAGACATCCCTCTATATACAGACACCACTCCTAAATACAGACATCCCCCAATATACAGACACCACTCCTATATACAGACATCCCTCTATATACAGACACCACTCCTATATACAGACATCCCTCTGTATACAGACACCACTCCTATATACAGACATCCCTCTATATAGAGACACCACTCCTACATACAGACATCCCTCTATATACAGACACCACTCCTACATACAGACATCCCTCTATATACAGACATCTCTCCTATATACAGACATCCCTCTATATACAGACACCACTCCTAAATACAGACATCCCCCTATATAAAGACACCACTCCTATATACAGACATCCCTCTATATACAGACACCACTCCTATATACAGACATCCCTCTATATACAGACACCACTCCTATAAACAGACATCCCTCTATATACAGACACCACTGCTATATACAGACACCCCTCTATATACAGACATATCTTCTATATTCAGACATCCCCCTATATAGAGACACAACTCCTATATACAGACATCCCTCTATATACAGACACCACTCCTATATACAGACATCCCCCTATATACAGACACCACTCCTATATACAGACATCCCTCTGTATACAGACACCACTCATATATATAGACATCCCTCTATATACAGACATCACTCCTATATACAGACATCCCCCTATATACAGACACCACTCCTATATACAGACATCTCTCTATATACAGACACCTCTCCTATATACAGACATCCCTCTATATACAGACAACACTCCTATATACAGACATCCCCCTATATACAGACACCACTCCTATATACAGACATCCCCTATATACAGACACCACTCCTATATACAGACATCCCCCTATATACAGACACCACTCCTATATACAGACATCCCTCTGTATACAGACACCACTCCTATATACAGACATCCCTCAATATACAGACACCACTCCTATATACAGACATCCCTCTATATACAGACACCAATCCTATATACAGACATCCCTCTATATACAGACACCACTCATATATACAGACATCCCCCTATATACAGGCACCACTCCTATATACAGACATCGCTCTGTATACAGACACCACTCCTAAATACAGACATCCCTCTATATACAGACACCACTCCTATATACAGACATCCCTCTATATACAGACACCACTCCTATATACAGACATCCCCCTATATACAGACACCACTCTTATATACAGACATCCCTCTATATACAGACACCACTCCTATATACAGACATCCCTCTGTATACAGACACCACTCCTATATACAGACATCCCTCTATATACAGACACCACTCCTAAATACAGACATCCCCCTATATAAAGACACCACTCCTATATACAGACATCCCTCTATATACAGACACCACTCCTATATACAGACATCCCTCTATATACAGACACCACTCCTATAAACAGACATCCCTCTATATACAGACACCACTCCTATATACAGACACCCCTCTATATACAGACATATCTTCTATATTCAGACATCCCCCTATATAGAGACACAACTCCTATATACAGACATCCCTCTATATACAGACACCACTCCTATATACAGACATCCCCCTATATACAGACACCACTCCTATATACAGACATCCCTCTGTATACAGACACCACTCATATATATAGACATCCCTCTATATACAGACATCACTCCTATATACAGACATCCCTCTATATACAGACACCACTCCTATATACAGACATCCCTCTATATACAGACACCTCTCCTATATACAGACATCCCTCTATATACAGACAACACTCCTATATACAGACATCCCCCTATATACAGACACCACTCCTATATACAGACATCCCCCTATATACAGACACCACTCCTATATACAGACATCCCCCTATATACAGACACCACTCCTATATACAGACATCCCTCTGTATACAGACACCACTCCTATATATAGACATCCCTCAATATACAGACACCACTCCTATATACAGACATCCCTCTATATACAGACACCAATCCTATATACAGACATCCCTCTATATACAGACACCACTCCTATATACAGACATCCCCTATATACAGGCACCACTCCTATATACAGACATCGCTCTGTATACAGACACCACTCCTAAATACAGACATCCCTCTATATACAGACACCACTCCTATATACAGACATCCCTCTATATACAGACACCACTCCTATATACAGACATCCCCCTATATACAGACACCACTCTTATATACAGACATCCCTCTATATACAGACACCACTCCTATATACAGACATCCCTCTGTATACAGACACCACTCCTATATACAGACATCCCTCTATATAGAGACACCACTCCTATATACAGACATCCCTCTATATACAGACATCTCTCCTATATACAGACATCCCTCTATATACAGACATCACTCCTAAATACAGACATCCCCCTATATACAGACACCACTCCTATATACAGACATCCCTCTATATACAGACACCACTCCTATATACAGACATCCCTCTATATGCAGACATCACTCCTATATACAGACATCCCTCTATATACAGACACCACTCCTATATACAGACACCCCTCTATATACAGACATATCTTCTATATTCAGACATCCCCCTATATAGAGACAACACTCCTATATACAGACATCCCTCTGTATACAGACACAACTCCTATATACAGACATCCCTCTATATACAGACACCACTCCTATATACAGACATCCCTCTATATAAAGACACCACTCCTATATACAGACATCCCTCTATATACAGACATCTCTCCTATATACAGACATCCCTCTATATACAGACATCACTCCTAAATACAGACATCCCCCTATATACAGACACCACTCCTATATACAGACATCCCTCTATATACAGACACCACTCCTATATACAGACATCCCTCTATATGCAGACATCACTCCTATATACAGACATCCCTCTATATACAGACACCACTCCTATATACAGACACCCCTCTATATACAGACATATCTTCTATATTCAGACATCCCCCTATATAGAGACACCACTCCTATATACAGACATCCCTCTGTATACAGACACAACTCCTATATACAGACATCCCTCTATATACAGACACCACTCCTATATACAGACATCCCTCTATATAAAGACACCACTCCTATATACAGACATCCCTCTATATACAGACCTCTCCTATATACAGACATCCCTCTATATACAGACACCACTCCTATATACAGACATCCCTCTATATACAGACATCTCTCCTATATACAGACATCCCTCTATATACAGACACCACTCCTAAATACAGACATCCCCCAATATACAGACACCACTCCTATATACAGGCATCCCTCTATATACAGACACCACTCCTATATACAGACATCCCTCTATATACAGACACCACTCCTATATACAGACATCCCTCTATATACAGACATCTCTCCTATATACAGACATCCCTCTATATACAGACACCACTCCTACATACAGACATCCCTCTATATACAGACATCTCTCCTATATACAGACATCCCTCTATATACAGACACCACTCCTAAATACAGACATCCCCCTATATACAGACACCACTCCTATATACAGACATCCCTCTGTATACAGACACCACTCCTATATACAGACATCCCTCTATATACAGACACCACTCCTATATACAGACATCCCTCTATATACAGACATCCCCCTATATACAGACACCACTACTATATACAGAGTCCCTCTGTATACAGACACCACTCCTATATACAGACATCCCTCTGTATACAGACACCACTCCTATATACAGACATCCCCCTATATACAGACACCACTCCTGTATACAGACATCCCTCGGTATACAGACACCACTCCTATATACAGACATCCCTCTATATACAGACACCACTCCTATAAACAGACATCCCTCTATATACAGACACCACTCCTATATACAGACATCCCCCTATATACAGACACCACTCCTATATACAGACATCCCTCTGTATACAGACACCACTCATATATATAGACATCCCTCTATATACAGACATCACTCCAATATACAGACACCCCTCTATATACAGACATATCTTCTATATTCAGACATCCCCCTATATAGAGACACCACTCCTATATACAGACATCCCTCTGTATACAGACACAACTCCTATATACAGACATCCCTCTATATACAGACACCACTCCTATATACAGACATCCCTCTATATACAGACACCACTCCTATATACAGACATCCCTCTATATACAGACCTCTCCTATATACAGACATCCCTCTATATACAGACACCACTCCTATATACAGACATCCCTCTATATACAGACATCTCTCCTATATACAGACATCCCTCTATATACAGACACCACTCCTAAATACAGACATCCCCCTATATACAGACACCAATCCTATATACAGACATCCCTCTATATACAGACACCACTCCTATATACAGACATCCCTCTATATACAGACACCACTCCTATATACAGACATCCCTCTATATACAGACATCTCTCCTATATACAGACATCCCTCTATATACAGACACCACTCCTATATACAGACATCCCTCTATATACAGACATCTCTCCTATATACAGACATCCCTCTATATACAGACACCACTCCTAAATACAGACATCCCCCTATATACAGACACCACTCCTATATACAGACATCCCTCTATATACAGACACCACTCCTATATACAGACATCCCTCTATATACAGACACCACTCCTATATACAGACATCCCTCTATATACAGACACCACTCCTATATACAGACACCCCTCTATATACAGACATATCTTCTATATTCAGACATCCCCCTATATAGAGACACCACTCCTATATACAGACATCCCTCTGTATACAGACACAACTCCTATATACAGACATCCCTCTATATACAGACACCACTCCTATATACAGACATCCCTCTATATACAGACACCACTCCTATATACAGACATCCCTCTATATACAGACATCTCTCCTATATACAGACATCCCTCTATATACAGACACCACTCCTATATACAGACATCCCTCTATATACAGACATCTCTCCTATATACAGACATCCCTCTATATACAGACACCACTCCTAAATACAGACTTCCCCCTATATACAGACACCACTCCTATATACAGACATCCCTCTATATACAGACACCACTCCTATATACAGACATCCCTCTATATACAGACACCACTCCTATATACAGACATCCCTCTATATACAGACACCAATCCTATAAACAGACATCCCTCTATATACAGACACCACTCCTATATACAGACATCCCCCTGTATACAGACACCACTCCTATATACAGACATCCCTCTGTATACAGACACCACTCCTATATACAGACATCCCTTTATATACAGACACCACTCCTATATACAGACATCCCTCTATATACAGACACCACTCCTATATACAGACATCCCTCTGTATACAGACACCACTCCTATATACAGACATCCCTCTATATAGAGACACCACTCCTATATACAGACATCCCTCTATATACAGACATCTCTCCTATATACAGACATCCCTCTATATACAGACATCACTCCTAAATACAGACATACCCCTATATACAGACACCACTCCTATATACAGACATCCCTCTATATACAGACACCACTCCTATATACAGACATCCCTCTATATACAGACATCACTCCTATATACAGACATCCCTCTATATACAGACACCACTCCTATATACAGACACCCCTCTATATACAGACATATCTTCTATATTCAGACATCCCCCTATATAGAGACACCACTCCTATATACAGACATCCCTCTGTATACAGACACAGCTCCTATATACAGACATCCCTCTATATACAGACACCACTCCTATATACAGACATCCCTCTATATACAGACACCACTCCTATATACAGACATCCCTCTATATACAGACCTCTCCTATATACAGACATCCCTCTATATACAGACACCACTCCTATATACAGACATCCCTCTATATACAGACATCTCTCCTATATACAGACATCCCTCTATATACAGACACCACTCCTAAATACAGACATCCCCCAATATACAGACACCACTCCTATATACAGACATCCCTCTATATACAGACACCACTCCTATATACAGACATCCCTCTGTATACAGACACCACTCCTATATACAGACATCCCTCTATATAGAGACACCACTCCTACATACAGACATCCCTCTATATACAGACACCACTCCTACATACAGACATCCCTCTATATACAGACATCTCTCCTATATACAGACATCCCTCTATATACAGACACCACTCCTAAATACAGACATCCCCCTATATAAAGACACCACTCCTATATACAGACATCCCTCTATATACAGACACCACTCCTATATACAGACATCCCTCTATATACAGACACCACTCCTATAAACAGACATCCCTCTATATACAGACACCACTGCTATATACAGACACCCCTCTATATACAGACATATCTTCTATATTCAGACATCCCCCTATATAGAGACACAACTCCTATATACAGACATCCCTCTATATACAGACACCACTCCTATATACAGACATCCCCCTATATACAGACACCACTCCTATATACAGACATCCCTCTGTATACAGACACCACTCATATATATAGACATCCCTCTATATACAGACATCACTCCTATATACAGACATCCCCCTATATACAGACACCACTCCTATATACAGACATCTCTCTATATACAGACACCTCTCCTATATACAGACATCCCTCTATATACAGACAACACTCCTATATACAGACATCCCCCTATATACAGACACCACTCCTATATACAGACATCCCCTATATACAGACACCACTCCTATATACAGACATCCCCCTATATACAGACACCACTCCTATATACAGACATCCCTCTGTATACAGACACCACTCCTATATACAGACATCCCTCAATATACAGACACCACTCCTATATACAGACATCCCTCTATATACAGACACCAATCCTATATACAGACATCCCTCTATATACAGACACCACTCATATATACAGACATCCCCCTATATACAGGCACCACTCCTATATACAGACATCGCTCTGTATACAGACACCACTCCTAAATACAGACATCCCTCTATATACAGACACCACTCCTATATACAGACATCCCTCTATATACAGACACCACTCCTATATACAGACATCCCCCTATATACAGACACCACTCTTATATACAGACATCCCTCTATATACAGACACCACTCCTATATACAGACATCCCTCTGTATACAGACACCACTCCTATATACAGACATCCCTCTATATACAGACACCACTCCTAAATACAGACATCCCCCTATATAAAGACACCACTCCTATATACAGATATCCCTCTATATACAGACACCACTCCTATATACAGACATCCCTCAATATACAGACACCACTCCTATAAACAGACATCCCTCTATATACAGACACCACTCCTATATACAGACACCCCTCTATATACAGACATATCTTCTATATTCAGACATCCCCCTATATAGAGACACAACTCCTATATACAGACATCCCTCTATATACAGACACCACTCCTATATACAGACATCCCCCTATATACAGACACCACTCCTATATACAGACATCCCTCTGTATACAGACACCACTCATATATATAGACATCCCTCTATATACAGACATCACTCCTATATACAGACATCCCTCTATATACAGACACCACTCCTATATACAGACATCCCTCTATATACAGACACCTCTCCTATATACAGACATCCCTCTATATACAGACAACACTCCTATATACAGACATCCCCCTATATACAGACACCACTCCTATATACAGACATCCCCCTATATACAGACACCACTCCTATATACAGACATCCCCCTATATACAGACACCACTCCTATATACAGACATCCCTCTGTATACAGACACCACTCCTATATATAGACATCCCTCAATATACAGACACCACTCCTATATACAGACATCCCTCTATATACAGACACCAATCCTATATACAGACATCCCTCTATATACAGACACCACTCCTATATACAGACATCCCCCTATATACAGGCACCACTCCTATATACAGACATCGCTCTGTATACAGACACCACTCCTAAATACAGACATCCCCCTATATACAGACACCACTCTTATATACAGACATCCCTCTATATACAGACACCACTCCTATATACAGACATCCCTCTGTATACAGACACCACTCCTATATACAGACATCCCTCTATATAGAGACACCACTCCTATATACAGACATCCCTCTATATACAGACATCTCTCCTATATACAGACATCCCTCTATATACAGACATCACTCCTAAATACAGACATCCCCCTATATACAGACACCACTCCTATATACAGACATCCCTCTATATACAGACACCACTCCTATATACAGACATCCCTCTATATGCAGACATCACTCCTATATACAGACATCCCTCTATATACAGACACCACTCCTATATACAGACACCCCTCTATATACAGAGATATCTTCTATATTCAGACATCCCCCTATATAGAGACACCACTCCTATATACAGACATCCCTCTGTATACAGACACAACTCCTATATACAGACATCCCTCTATATACAGACACCACTCCTATATACAGACATCCCTCTATATAAAGACACCACTCCTATATACAGACATCCCTCTATATACAGACCTCTCCTATATACAGACATCCCTCTATATACAGACACCACTCCTATATACAGACATCCCTCTATATACAGACATCTCTCCTATATACAGACATCCCTCTATATACAGACACCACTCCTAAATACAGACATCCCCCAATATACAGACACCACTACTATATACAGAGTCCCTCTGTATACAGACACCACTCCTATATACAGACATCCCTCTGTATACAGACACCACTCCTATATACAGACATCCCCCTATATACAGACACCACTCCTGTATACAGACATCCCTCGGTATACAGACACCACTCCTATATACAGACATCCCTCTATATACAGACACCACTCCTATAAACAGACATCCCTCTATATACAGACACCACTCCTATATACAGACATCCCCCTATATACAGACACCACTCCTATATACAGACATCCCTCTGTATACAGACACCACTCATATATATAGACATCCCTCTATATACAGACATCACTCCAATATACAGACACCCCTCTATATACAGACATATCTTCTATATTCAGACATCCCCCTATATAGAGACACCACTCCTATATACAGACATCCCTCTGTATACAGACACAACTCCTATATACAGACATCCCTCTATATACAGACACCACTCCTATATACAGACATCCCTCTATATACAGACACCACTCCTATATACAGACATCCCTCTATATACAGACCTCTCCTATATACAGACATCCCTCTATATACAGACACCACTCCTATATACAGACATCCCTCTATATACAGACATCTCTCCTATATACAGACATCCCTCTATATACAGACACCACTCCTAAATACAGATATCCCCCTATATACAGACACCAATCCTATATACAGACATCCCTCTATATACAGACACCACTCCTATATACAGACATCCCTCTATATACAGACACCACTCCTATATACAGACATCCCTCTATATACAGACATCTCTCCTATATACAGACATCCCTCTATATACAGACACCACTCCTATATACAGACATCCCTCTATATACAGACATCTCTCCTATATACAGACATCCCTCTATATACAGACACCACTCCTAAATACAGACATCCCCCTATATACAGACACCACTCCTATATACAGACATCCCTCTATATACAGACACCACTCCTATATACAGACATCCCTCTATATACAGACACCACTCCTATATACAGACATCCCTCTATATACAGACACCACTCCTATATACAGACACCCCTCTATATACAGACATATCTTCTATATTCAGACATCCCCCTATATAGAGACACCACTCCTATATACAGACATCCCTCTGTATACAGACACAACTCCTATATACAGACATCCCTCTATATACAGACACCACTCCTATATACAGACATCCCTCTATATACAGACACCACTCCTATATACAGACATCCCTCTATATACAGACATCTCTCCTATATACAGACATCCCTCTATATACAGACACCACTCCTATATACAGACATCCCTCTATATACAGACATCTCTCCTATATACAGACATCCCTCTATATACAGACACCACTCCTAAATACAGACTTCCCCCTATATACAGACACCACTCCTATATACAGACATCCCTCTATATACAGACACCACTCCTATATACAGACATCCCTCTATATACAGACACCACTCCTATATACAGACATCCCTCTATATACAGACACCAATCCTATAAACAGACATCCCTCTATATACAGACACCACTCCTATATACAGACATCCCCCTGTATACAGACACCACTCCTATATACAGACATCCCTCTGTATACAGACACCACTCCTATATACAGACATCCCTTTATATACAGACACCACTCCTATATACAGACATCCCTCTATATACAGACACCACTCCTATATACAGACATCCCTCTATATACAGACACCACTCCTATATACATTCATCCCTCTATATACAGACATATCTTCTATATTCAGACATCCCCCTATATAGAGACACCACTCCTATATACAGACATCCCTCTGTATACAGACACAACTCCTATATACAGACATCCCTCTATATACAGACAACACTCCTATATACAGACATCCCTCTATATACAGACACCACTCCTATATACAGACATCCCTCTATATACAGACATCTCTCCTATATACAGACATCCCTCTATATACAGACACCACTCCTATATACAGACATCCCTCTATATACAGACATCTCTCCTATATACAGACATCCCTCTATATACAGACACCACTCCTAAATACAGACATCCCCCTATATACAGACACCACTCCTATATACAGACATCCCTCTATATACAGACACCACTCCTATATACAGACATCCCTCTATATACAGACACCACTCCTATATACAGACATCCCTCTATATACAGACACCACTCCTATATACAGACACCCCTCTATATACAGACATATCTTCTATATTCAGACATCCCCCTATATAGAGACACCACTCCTATATACAGACATCCCTCTGTATACAGACACAACTCCTATATACAGACATCCCTCTATATACAGACACCACTCCTATATACAGACATCCCTCTATATACAGACACCACTCCTATATACAGACATCCCTCTATATACAGACATCTCTCCTATATACAGACATCCCTCTATATACAGACACCACTCCTATATACAGACATCCCTCTATATACAGACATCTCTCCTATATACAGACATCCCTCTATATACAGACACCACTCCTAAATACAGACATCCCCCTATATACAGACACCACTCCTATATACAGACATCCCTCTATATACAGACACCAATCCTATATACAGACACCACTTCTATATACAGACATCCCTCTATATACAGACACCAATCCTATAAACAGACATCCCTCTATATACAGACACCACTCCTGTATACAGACATCCCCCTATATACAGACACCACTCCTATATACAGACATCCCTCTGTATACAGACACCACTCCTATATACAGACATCCCTTTATATACAGACACCACTCCTATATACAGACATCCCTCTATATACAGACACCACTCCTATATACAGACATCCCTCTATATACAGACACCACTCCTATATACAGACATCCCAGTATATACAGACATCTCTCCTATATAGAGACATCCCTCTATATACAGACACCACTCCTATATACAGACATCCCCCTATATACAGACACCACTCCTATTTACAGACATCCCCCTATATTCAGACATCCCCCTATATACAGACACCACTCCTATATACAGACATCCCTCTGTATACAGACACCACTCCTATATACAGACATCCCTCTATATACAGACACCACTCCTATATACAGACATCCCTCTATATACAGACACCACTCATATATACAGACATCCCCCTATATACAGACACCACTCCTATATACAGACATCCCTCTATATACAGACACCACTCCTATATACAGACATCCCTCTGTATACAGACACCACTCCTATATACAGACATCCCTCTATATACAGACACCACTCCTATATACAGACATCCCTCTATATACAGACACCACTCCTATATACAGACATCCCTCTGTATACAGACACCACTCCTATATACAGACATCCCTCTGTATACAGACACCACTCCTATATACAGACATCCCTCTATATACAGACACCACTCCTATATACAGACATCACTTTATATACAGACACCACTCCTATATACAGACATCCCTGTATATACAGACATCTCTCCTATATACAGACATCCCTCTATATACAGACACCACTCCTATATACAGACATCCCCCTATATACAGACAACACTCCTATATACAGACATCCCCCTATATACAGACACCACTCCTATATACAGACATCCCTCTGTATACAGACACCACTCCTATATACAGACATCCCTCTATATACAGACATCCCTCTATATACAGACACCACTCCTATATACAGACATCCCCCTATATACAGACACCACTCTTATATACAGACATCCCCCTATATACAGACACCACTCCTATATACAGACATCCCTCTGTATACAGACACCACTACTATATACAGACATCCCTCTATATACAGACACCACTCCTATATACAGACATCCCTCTATGTACAGACACCACTCCTGTATACAGACATCTCTCTATATACAGACATCTCTCCTATATACAGACATCCCTCTATATACAGACACCACTCCTATATAAAGACAACCCTCTATATACAGACATCTCCTTTATACAGATATCCCTCTATATACAGACACCACTCCTATATACCGACATCCCCCTATATACAGACACCACTCTTATATACAGACATCCCTCTATATACAGACACCACTCCTATATACAGACATCCCTCTATATACAGACACCACTCCTATATACAGACATCCCTCTATATACAGACACCACTCTTATATGCAGACATCCCTCTATATACAGACACCACTCCTATATACAGACATCCCTCTGTATACAGACACCACTCCTATATACAGACATCCCACTATATACAGACACCACTCCTATATACAGACATCCCCCTATATACAGACATCCCCCTATATACAGACACCACTCCTATATACAGACATCCCTCTGTATACAGACACCACTCCTATATACAGACATCCCTCTATATACAGACACCACTCCTATATACAGACATCCCTCTATATACATACACCACTCCTATATAGACATCCCCCTATATACAGACACCACTACTATATACAGACATCCCTCTGTATACAGACACCTCTCCTATATACAGACATCCCTCTGTATACAGACACCACTCCTATATACAGACATCCCCCTATATACAGACACCACTCCTGTATACAGACATCCCTCGGTATACAGACACCACTCCTATATACAGACATCCCTCTATATACAGACACCACTCCTATATACAGACATCCCTCTATATACAGACACCACTCCTACATACAGACATCCCTCTGTATACATACACCACTCCTATATACAGACATCCCCCTATATACAGACACCACTCCTGTATACAGACATCCCCCTATATACAGACACCACTCCTATATACAGACAGCCCCCTATATACAGACACCACTCCTATATACAGACATCCCTCTGTATACAGACACCACTCCTATATACAGACATCCCTCTATATACAGACACCTCTCCTATATACAGACATCCCTCTATATACAGACACCAATCCTATATACAGACATCCCTCTATATACAGACACCACTCCTATATCCAGACATCCCCCTATATACAGACACCACTACTATATACAGACATCCCTCTGTATACAGACACCTCTCCTATATACAGACATCCCTCTGTTTACAGACACCACTCCTATATACAGACATCCCCCTATATACAGACACCACTCCTGTATACAGACATCCCTCGGTATACAGACACCACTCCTATATACAGACATCCCTCTATATACAGACACCACTCCTATATACAGACATCCCTCTATGTACAGACACCACTCCTATATACAGACATCCCCCTTTATACAGACACCACTCCTATATACAGACATCCCTCTGTATACAGACACCACTCATATATATAGACATCCCTCTATATACAGACATCACTCCTATATACAGACATCCCCCTATATACAGACACCACTCCTATATACAGACATCCCTCTATATACAGACAACACTCCTATATACAGACATCCCCCTATATACAGACACCACTCCTATATACAGACATCCCCCTATATACAGACACCACTCCTATATACAGACAGCCCCCTATATACAGACACCACTCCTATATACAGACATCCCTCTGTATACAGACACCACTCCTATATACAGACATCCCTCTATATACAGACACCTCTCCTATATACAGACATCCCTCTACATACAGACACCAATCCTATATACAGACATCCCTCTATATACAGACACCACTCCTATATCCAGACATCCCCCTATATACAGACACCACTCCTATATACAGACATCGCTCTGTATACAGACACCACTCCTATATACAGACATCCCTCTATATACAGACACCACTCCTATATACAGACATCCCTCTATATACAGACACCACTCCTATATACAGACATCCCCCTATATACAGACACCACTCTTATATACAGACATCCCTCTATATACAGACACCACTCCTATATACAGACATCCCTCAGTATACAGACACCACTCCTATATACAGACATCCCTCTATATACAGACACCACTCCTATATACAGACATCCCTCTATATACAGACACCACTCCTATATACAGACATCCCCTATATACAGACACCACTCTTATATACAGACATCCCTCTATATACAGACACCACTCCTATATACAGACATCCCTCAGTATACAGACACCACTGCTATATACAGACATCCCTCTATATAGAGACACCACTCCTATATACAGACATCCCTCTATGTACAGACACCACTCCTATATACAGACATCCCTCTATATACAGACATCTCTCCTATATACAGACATCCCTCTATATACAGACACCACTCCTATATACAGAAATCCCTCTATATACAGACATCTCTCCTTTATACAGATATCCCTCTATATACAGACTCCACTCTTATATACAGACATCCCTCTATATACAGACACCACTCCTATATACAGAAATCACTCTATATACAGACACCATTCCTATATACAGACATCCCTCTATATACAGACACCACTCCTATATACAGACATCCCCCTATATACAGACAACACTCCTATATACAGACATCCCCCTATATACAGACACCACTCCTATATACAGACATCCCTCTGTATACAGACACCACTCCTATATACAGACATCCCTCTATATACAGACATCCCTCTATATACAGACACCACTCCTATATACAGACATCCCCCTATATACAGACACCACTCTTATATACAGACATCCCCCTATATACAGACACCACTCCTATATACAGACATCCCTCTGTATACAGACACCACTACTATATACAGACATCCCTCTATATACAGACACCACTCCTATATACAGACATCCCTCTATGTACAGACACCACTCCTATATAAAGACAACCCTCTATATACAGACATCTCCTTTATACAGATATCCCTCTATATACAGACACCACTCCTATATACCGACATCCCCCTATATACAGACACCACTCTTATATACAGACATCCCTCTATATACAGACACCACTCCTATATACAGACATCCCTCTATATACAGACACCACTCCTATATACAGACATCCCTCTATATACAGACACCACTCTTATATGCAGACATCCCTCTATATACAGACACCACTCCTATATACAGACATCCCTCTGTATACAGATACCACTCCTAAATACAGACATCCCACTATATACAGACACCACTCCTATATACAGACATCCCCCTATATACAGACATCCCCCTATATACAGACACCACTCCTATATACAGACATCCCTCTGTATACAGACACCACTCCTATATACAGACATCCCTCTATATACAGACACCACTCCTATATACAGACATCCCTCTATATACATACACCACTCCTATATAGACATCCCCCTATATACAGACACCACTACTATATACAGACATCCCTCTGTATACAGACACCTCTCCTATATACAGACATCCCTCTGTATACAGACACCACTCCTATATACAGACATCCCCCTATATACAGACACCACTCCTGTATACAGACATCCCTCGGTATACAGACACCACTCCTATATACAGACATCCCTCTATATACAGACACCACTCCTATATACAGACATCCCTCTATATACAGACACCACTCCTATATACAGACATCCCCTTTATACAGACACCACTCCTATATACAGACATCCCTCTGTATACAGACACCACTCATATATATAGACATCCCTCTATATACAGACATCACTCCTATATACAGACATCCCCCTATATACAGACACCACTCCTATATACAGACATCCCTCTATATACAGACAACACTCCTATATACAGACATCCCCCTATATACAGACACCACTCCTATATACAGACATCCCCCTATATACAGACACCACTCCTATATACAGACAGCCCCCTATATACAGACACCACTCCTATATACAGACATCCCTCTGTATACAGACACCACTCCTATATGCAGACATCCCTCTATATACAGACACCTCTCCTATATACAGACATCCCTCTATATACAGACACCAATCCTATATACAGACATCCCTCTATATACAGACACCACTCCTATATCCAGACATCCCCCTATATACAGACACCACTCCTATATACAGACATCGCTCTGTATACAGACACCACTCCTATATACAGACATCCCTCTATATACAGACACCACTCCTATATACAGACATCCCTCTATATACAGACACCACTCCTATATACAGACATCCCCCTATATACAGACACCACTCTTATATACAGACATCCCTCTATATACAGACACCACTCCTATATACAGACATCCCTCAGTATACAGACACCACTCCTATATACAGACATCCCTCTATATACAGACACCACTCCTATATACAGACATCCCTCTATATACAGACACCACTCCTATATACAGACATCCCCTATATACAGACACCACTCTTATATATAGACATCCCTCTATATACAGACACCACTCCTATATACAGACATCCCTCAGTATACAGACACCACTCCTATATACAGACATCCCTCTATATAGAGACACCACTCCTATATACAGACATCCCTCTATGTACAGACACCACTCCTATATACAGACATCCCTCTATATACAGACATCTCTCCTATATACAGACATCCCTCTATATACAGACACCACTCCTATATACAGACATCCCTCTATATACAGACATCTCTCCTTTATACAGATATCCCTCTATATACAGACACCACTCTTATATACAGACATCCTTCTATATACAGACACCACTCCTATATACAGACATCACTCTATATACAGACACCACTCCTATATACAGACATCCCTCTATATACAGACACCACTCCTATATACAGACATCCCTCTATATACAGACACCACTCCTATATACAGACAATCCCCTATATACAGACACCACGCCTATATACAGACATCCCCCTATATACAGACAGCACTCCTATATACATACATCCCTCTAAATACAGACACTACTCCTATATACAGACATCCCCCTATATACAGACTCCTATATACACGTCAGAGTTGTGGGTCACTTACTTTTCACACACAGGGCCGGAGTGGCACTTACTTTTCACACACGGGGCCGGGGGGCACTTACTTTTCACACACGGGGCCGGGGGGGCACTTACTTTTCACACACGGGGCCGGGGGGCACTTAATTTTGACACACGGGGCCGAGGGGGGCACTTACTTTTGACACACGGGGCCGGGGGGCACTTACTTTTCACACACGGGGCCGGGGGGCACTTACTTTTCACACACGAGGTCGGGGGCGCACTTACTTTTGCACACGGGGCCGGGGCGCACTTACTTTTGCACACGGGGCCAGGGGCGCACTTACTTTGGCACACGGTGCCGGGGGCGCATTTACTTTTGCTCACGGGGCCGGGGGCGCTCTTCCTTTTGCACACGGGGCCGGGGGCGCACTTACTTTTGCACACGGGGTCGGGGGCGCACTTACTTTTGCACAAGGGGCCGGGGGCGCACTTACTTTTGCACACGGGGCCGGGGGCGCACTTACTTTTGCACACTGGGCCGGGAGGGCACTTACTTTTCACACACGGGGCCGGAAGGGAATTACTTTTCACACACGGGGCCGGGGGGGCACTTACTTTTCACACACGGGGCCGGGGGGCACTTACTTTTGACACACGGGGCCGAGGGAGGCACTTACTTTTGACACACGGGGCCGGGGGGGCACTTACTTTTCACACACGGGGCCGGGGGGGCATTTACTTTTCACACACGGGGCCGGGGAGGCACTTACTTTTCACACACGGGGCCGGGGGGGGCACTTACTTTTCACACACGGGGCCGGGGGGGCACTTACTTTTCACATATGGGACGAGAGGGTGTCATAGTCACTTTATTGTGATGTTTGACTTTGATAAATGATCATGTCCTAAAATGGACACCGTACATTTGCATAGCTGCCATCTTTGGAAGGTCAAGTTCGGGGTAATGGAAAGTTCGCCATTATTTCCTATGGGAAATTTTTTTTTTAAAATGCGATTTAAATAAAATCTACATATCGGATCGACTATAAAAGTCATAGCACACCTGTCCCCACCGAGGCCTTCGAAACGCAGCCTGAACGGGGTCTCTGCGACGAGCGGTTCGGGCCGCATTAATTGCGGAAAACGCGGAGAAGAAGAAGAATAATAAACTAGATGGGTATTTCCTGAAGGAACTACAGATAGTGCTTTGGAATGGTGCCCGGGCTGCCCCTGCAAGACTTTCACACTTGGGTGCCCCTCAGGCGCTGGTTTGGTAGTTGTAGCCCCTCAGGGTTGAGGCCACTCTGGGTCCGATTTGGTGGGCGGGGTCACTCTGGGTCCGATTTGGTGGGCGGGGTCACTCTGGGTCCGATTTGGTGGGCGGGGTCACTCTGGGTCCGATTTGGCGGGCGGCGCCACTCTGGGTCCGATTTGGCGGGCGGGGTCACTCTGGGTCCGATTTGGCGAACGGCGCCACTCTGGGTCCGATTTGGCGGGCGGCGCCACTCTGGGTCCGATTTGGCAGGCGGCGCCACTCTGGGTCCGATTTGGCGGGCGGCGCCACTCTGGGTCCGATTTGGCGGGCGGCGCCACTCTGGGTCCGATTTGGCGGGCGGCGCCACTCTGGGTCCGATTTGGCGGGCGGCGCCACTCTGGGTCCGATTTGGCGGGCGGTGCCACTCTGGGTCCGATTTGGCGGGCGGCGCCACTCTGGGTCCGATTTGGCGGGCGGCGTCACTCTGGGTCCGATTTGGCGGGCGGCGCCACACTGGGTCCGATTTGGCGGGCGGCGCCACACTGGTTCCGATTTGGCTGGCGGCGCCACTCTGGGTCCGATTTGGCGGGCGGCGCCACTCTGGGTCCGATTTGGCGCGCGGCGCCACTCTGGGTCCGATTTGGCGGGCGGCGCCACTCTGGGTCCGATTTGGCGGGCGGCGCCACTCTGGGTCCGATTTGGCGGGCAGCGCCACTCTGGGTCCGATTTGGCGGGCGGCGCCACTCTGGGTCCGATTTGGTGGGCGGCGCCACTCTGGGTCCGATTTGGCGGGCGGCGCCACTCTGGGTCTGATTTGGCGGGCGGCGCCACTCTGGGTCCGATTTGGCGGGCGGCGCCACTCTGGGTCCGATTTGGCGTGCGGCACCACTCTGGGTCCGATTTTGCGGGCGGCGCCACTCTGGGTCCGATTTGGTGAGCGGGGCAATAATTATAATAAGACTACAGATAGTGCTTTGAAATTGTGCTGTGCTATCACTTTAAGAGCTGATATTATCTGGCAAAACTGTGCTGGGGTCATGTACAGTTCGCAGGCGTTGGCATAGTAACTGGGCCTGATTGCACATATCAATGAGCTAATCAGCCAGGTGGCAGGTACATTTCAAATTGCCTCAGAAACCCGGCCATTATAACCTATGGGAAAATTTCCCTATTGAAATGCATTACAATGAGGGGAAAAACATTTTCAAACGCAAATTGCGCCAAAACTACAAATCCGATCGACACGAAAAATACTTAGCACACTTCTTGGGGACGCTGGCTTCGAAATGACACCTCACTGGAGTCTGTGAGTGAAGCGGTTCGGGCCGCATTACTTGCGGACTGAATAATAATAAGAACTAGATGGGTATTTCCTGAAGGAACTACAGATAGTGCTTTGGAATGGTGCCCGGGCTGCCCCTGCAAGACTTTCACACTTGGGTGCCCCTCAGGCGCTGGTTTGGTAGTTGTAGCCCCTCAGGGTTGAGGCCACTCTGGGTCCGATTTGGTGGGCCGGGTCACTCTGGGTCCGATTTGGTGGCCCGGGTCACTCTGGGTCCGATTTGGTGGCCCGGGTCACTCTGGGTCCGATTTGGTGGCCCGGGTCACTCTGGGTCCGATTTGGTGGTCCGGGTCACTCTGGGTCCGATTTGGTGGCCCGGGTCACTCTGGGTCCAATTTGGTGGGCCGGGTCACTCTGGGTCCGATTTGGTGGGCCGGGTCACTCTGGGTCCGATTTGGTGGCCCGGGTCACTCTGGGTCCGATTTGGTGGCCCGGGTCACTCTGGGTCCGATTTGGTGGCCCGGGTCACTCTGGGTCCGATTTGGTGGCCCGGGTCAATCTGGGTCCGATTTGGTGGCCCGGGTCACTCTGGGTCCGATTTGGTGGCCCGGGTCACTCTGGGTCCGATTTGGTGGCCCGGGTTACTCTGGGTCCGATTTGGTGGCCCGGGTCACTCTGGGTCCGATTTGGTGGCCCGGGTCACTCTGGGTCCGATTTGGTGGCCCGGGTCACTCTGGGTCCGATTTGGTGGCCCGGGTCACTCTGGGTCCGATTTGGTGTGGCGGGTCACTCTGGGTCCGATTTGGTGGGCCGGTCACTCTGGGTCCGATTTGGTGTGCCGGGTCACTCTGGGTCCGATTTGGTGGCCCGGGTCACTCTGGGTCCGATTTGATGGCCCGGGTCACTCTGGGTCCGATTTGGTGGCCCGGGTCACTCTGGGTCCGATTTGGTGGCCCGGGTCACTCTGGGTCCGATTTGGTGGCCCGGGTCACTCTGGGTCCGATTTGGTGGCCCGGGTCACTCTGGGTCCGATTTGGTGTGGCGGGTCACTCTGGGTCCGATTTGGTGGGCCGGGTCACTCTGGGTCCGATTTGGTGTGCCGGGTCACTCTGGGTCCGATTTGGTGGCCCGGGTCACTCTGGGTCCGATTTGGTGGGCCGGGTCACTCTGGGTCCGATTTGGTGGGCCGGGTCACTCTGGGTCCGATTTGGTGGCCCGGGTCACTCTGGGTCCGATTTGGTGGCCCGGGTCACTCTGGGTCCGATTTGGTGGCCCGGGTCACTCTGGGTCCGATTTGGTGGCCCGGGTCACTCTGGGTCCGATTTGGTGGCCCGGGTCAATCTGGGTCCGATTTGGTGGCCCGGGTCACTCTGGGTCCGATTTGGTGGCCCGGGTCACTCTGGGTCCGATTTGGTGGCCCGGGTCACTCTGGGTCCGATTTGGTGGCCCGGGTCACTCTGGGTCCCATTTGGTGGCCCGGGTCACTCTGGGTCCGATTTGGTGGCCCGGGTCACTCTGGGTCCGATTTGGTGGCCCGGGTCACTCTGGGTCCGATTTGGTGTGGCGGGTCACTCTGGGTCCGATTTGGTGGGCCGGGTCACTCTGGGTCCGATTTGGTGTGCCGGGTCACTCTGGGTCCGATTTGGTGGCCCGGGTCACTCTGGGTCCGATTTGGTGGCCCGGGTCACTCTGGGTCCGATTTGGTGGCCCGGGTCACTCTGGGTCCGATTTGGCGGGCGGCGCCACTCTGGGTCCGATTTGGTGGGTGGCGCCACTCTGGGTCCGATTTGGCGGGCGGCGCCACTCTGGGTCCGATTTGCGGGCGGCGCCACTCTGGGTCCGATTTGGCGGGCGGCGCCACTCGGGGTCCGAATTGGTGAGCGGGGCAATAATTATAATATGACTACAGATAGTGCTTTCGAATTGTGCTGTGCTGTCACTTTAAGAGCTGATATTATCTGACAAAACTGTGGCCTGGTAGGCGTTGGCATAGTAACTGTGTCTGACTGCGCATTTCAATGAGCTAATCAGCCAGGTGGCAGTTTGCAGTTATTTTTAGAAATTGCCTCAGAAACCAGCCCATTATAAAACGTATAGGAAAATTTCCCTATTGAAATGCATTGAAACAATGCTTTCCAATGAGGGGGAAACAATTTTCAAATGCAAATTGCGCCAAAACTACAAATCCTATCGCCATGAAAAATACTTAGCACACCTCTCGTGGACGCTGGCTTCGAAATGACACCTCACTGGAGTCTGTGCGTTCAGCGGTTCGGGCCGCATTAACTGCGAAAAAAAGCCTAATAATAATAATAATAACTAGATGGGTATTTCCTGAAGGAACTACAGATAGTGCTTTGGAATGGTGCCCGGGCTGCCCCTGCAAGACTTTCACACTTGGGTGCCCCTCAGGCGCTGGCTTGGTAGTTGTAGCCCCTCAGGGTTGAGGCCACTCTGGGTCCGATTTGGTGGGCGGGGTCACTCTGGGACCAATTTGGTGGGCGGGGTCAGTCTGGGACCGATTTGGCGGGCGGCGCCACTCTGGGTCCGATTTGGAGGGCGGCGCCACTCTGGGTCCGATTTGGCGGGCGACGCCACTCTGGGTCCGATTTGGCGGGCGGCGCCACTCTGGGTCCGATTTGGCGGGCGGCGCCACTCTGGGTCCGATTTGGCGGGCGGCGCCACTCTGGGTCCGATTTGGCGGGTGGCGCCACTCTGGGTCCGATTTGGCGGGCGGCGCCACTCTGGGTCCGATTTGGCGGGCGGCGCCACTCTGGGTCCGATTTGGCGGGCGGCGCCACTCTGGGTCCGATTTGGCGGCCCGGGTCACTCTGGGTCCGATTTGGCGGCCCGGGTCACTCTGGGTCCGATTTGGCGGCCCGGGTCACTCTGGGTCCGATTTGGTGGGCCGGGTCACTCTGGATCCGATTTGGTGGGCCGGGTCATTCTGGGTCCGATTTGGTGGGCCGGGTCACTCTGGGTCCAATTTGGTGGGCCGGGTCACTCTGGGTCCGATTTGGTGGGCCGGGCCACTCTGGGTCCCATTTGGTGGCCCGGGCCACTCTGGGTCCCATTTGGTTACCCGGGCCACTCTGGGTCCCATTTGGTGGCCCGGGCCACTCTGGGTCCCATTTGGTGGCCCGGGCCACTCTGGGTCCCATTTGGTGGCCCGGGTCACTCTGGGTCCGATTTGGTGGCCCGGGTCACTCTGGGTCCGATTTGGTGGCCCGGGTCACTCTGGGTCCGATTTGGTGGCCCGGGTCACTCTGGGTCCGATTTGGTGGCCCGGGTCACTCTGGGTCCGATTTGGTGGCCCGGGTCACTCTGGGTCCGATTTGGTGGCCCGGGTCACTCTGGGTCCGATTTGGTGGCCCGGGTCACTCTGGGTCCGATTTGGTGGGCCGGGTCACTCTGGGTCCGATTTGGTGGGCCGGGTCACTCTGGGTCCGATTTGGTGGCCCGGGTCACTCTGGGTCCGATTTGGTGGCCCGGGTCACTCTGGGTCCGATTTGGTGGCCCGGGTCACTCTGGGTCCGATTTGGTGGCCCGGGTCACTCTGGGTCCGATTTGGTGGCCCGGGTCACTCTGGGTCCGATTTGGTGGCCCGGGTCACTCTGGGTTTGATTTGGTGGCCCGGGTCACTCTTGGGTTTGATTTGGTGGCCCGGGTCACTCTGGGTCAGATTTGGTGGGCCGGGTCATTCTGGGTCCGATTTGGTGGGCCGGGTCACTCTGGGTCCGATTTGGTGGGCCGGGTCACTCTGGGTCCGATTTGGTGGGCCGGGTCACTCTGGGTCCGATTTGGTGGGCCGGGTCACTCTGGGTCCGATTTGGTGGGCCGGGTCACTCTGGGTCCGATTTGGTGGGCCGGGTCACTCTGGGTCCGATTTGGTGGGCCGGGTCACTCTGGGTCCGATTTGGTGGCCTGGGTCACTCTGGGTCCGATTTGGTGGGCCGGGTCACTCTGGGTCCGGTTTGGTGGGCCGGGTCACTCTGGGTCCGGTTTGGTGGGCCGGGTCACTCTGGGTCCGATTTGGTGGGCCGGGTCACTCTGGGTCCGATTTGGTGGGCCGGGTCACTCTGGGTCCGATTTGGTGGGCCGGGTAACTCTGGGTCCGATTTGGTGGGCCGGGTCACTCTGGGTCCGATTTGGTGGCCCGGGTCACTCTGGGTCCGATTTGGTGGCCCGGGTCACTCTGGGTTTGATTTGGTGGCCCGGGTCACTCTTGGGTTTGATTTGGTGGCCCGCGTCACTCTGGGTCCGATTTGGTGGGCCGGGTCATTCTGGGTCCGATTTGGTGGGCCGGGTCACTCTGGGTCCGATTTGGTGGGCCGGGTCACTCTGGGTCCGATTTGGTGGGCCGGGTCACTCTGGGTCCGATTTGGTGGGCCGGGTCACTCTGGGTCCGATTTGGTGGGCCGGGTCACTCTGGGTCCGATTTGGTGGGCCGGGTCACTCTGGGTCCGATTTGGTGGGCCGGGTCACTCTGGGTCCGATTTGGTGGGCCGGGTCACTCTGGGTCCGATTTGGTGGGCCGGGTCACTCTGGGTCCGATTTGGTGGCCCGGGTCACTCTGGGTCCGATTTGGTGGGCCGGGTCACTCTGGGTCCGATTTGGTGGGCCGGGTCACTCTGGGTCCGATTTGGTGGGCCGGGTCACTCTGGGTCCGATTTGGTGGGCCGGGTCACTCTGGGTCCGATTTGGTGGGCCGGGTCACTCTGGGTCCGATTTGGTGGGCCGGGTCACTCTGGGTCCGATTTGGTGGGCCGGGTCACTCTGGGTCCGATTTGGTGGGCCGGGTCACTCTGGGTCCGATTTGGTGGGCCGGGTCACTCTGGGTCCGATTTGGTGGCCCGGGTCACTCTGGGTCCGATTTGGTGGGCCGGGTCACTCTGGGTCCGGTTTGGTGGGCCGGGTCACTCTGGGTCCGGTTTGGTGGGCCGGGTCACTCTGGGTCCGATTTGGTGGGCCGGGTCACTCTGGGTCCGATTTGGTGGGCCGGGTCACTCTGGGTCCGATTTGGTGGGCCGGGTAACTCTGGGTCCGATTTGGTGGGCCGGGTCACTCTGGGTCCGATTTGGTGGGCCGGGTAACTCTGGGTCCGATTTGGTGGGCCGGGTCACTCTGGGTCCGATTTGGTGGGCCGGGTCACTCTGACTGACAGCAGGATAAGGGAATGGCTGATAACAGAGAATAGACTGACAGCAGGACAAGGGAATGGCTGATAACAGAGAGAATAGACTGACAGCAGGACAGGGGAATTGCTGATAACAGAGAGAAATAGACTGACAGCAGGACGGGGAATGGCTGATAACAGAGAGAATAGACTGACAGCAGGACAGGGGAATGGCTGATAACAGAGAGAAATAGACTGACAGCAGTACGCGGAATGGCTGATAACAGAGAGAAATAGACTGACAGCAGGACGGGGAATGGCTGATAACAGAGAATAGACTGACAGCAGGACAGGGGAATGGCTGATAACAGAGAGAATAGACTGACAGCAGGACGGGGAATGGCTGATAACAGAGAGAATAGACTGACTGCAGGACAGGGGAATGGCTGATAACAGAGAGAAATAGACTGACAGCAGTACGGGGAATGGCTGATAACAGAGAGAAATAGACTGACAGCAGGACGCGGAATGGCTGATAACAGAGAGAATAGACTGACAGCAGGACAGGGGAATGGCTGATAACAGAGAGAAATAGACTGACAGCAGTACGGGGAATGGCTGATAACAGAGAGAAAAAGATGGGTATTTCCTGAAGGAACTACAGATAGTGCTTTGGAATGGTGCCCGGGTTGCCCCAGCAAGACTTTCACACTTGGGTGCCCCTCAGGCGCTGGTTTGGTAGTTGTAGCCACTCTGGGTCCGATATGGTGGGCGCTGTATACTGCGCGGCTCTGCGCTGTATACTGCGCGGCTCTGCGCTGTATACTGCGGGGCTCTGCGCTGTATGCTGCGGGGCTCTGCGCTGTATGCTGCGGGGCTCTGCGCTGTATGCTGCGGGGCTCTGCGCTGTATGCTGCGGGGCTCTGCGCTGTATGCTGCGCGGCTCTGCGCTGTATGCTGCGCGGCTCCGCGCTGTATGCTGCGCGGCTCCGCGCTGTATACTGCGGGGCTCCGCGCTGTATACTGCGGGGCTCTGCGCTGTATGCTGCGGGGCTCTGCGCTGTATGCTGCGCGGCTCTGCGCTGTATGCTGCGCGGCTCCGCGCTGTATGCTGCGCGGCTCCGCGCTGTATGCTGCGCGGCTCCGCGCTGTATACTGCGCGGCTCCGCGCTGCATACTGCGCGGCTCCGCGCTGTATGCTGCGGGGCTCCGCGCTGTATGCTGCGGGGCTCCGCGCTGTATACTGCGCGGCTCCGCGCTGTATACTGCGCGGCTCCGCGCTGTATACTGCGCGGCTCCGCGCTGTATAATGCGGAGCTCTGCGCTGTATACTGCGGGGCTCTGCGCTATATGCTGCGCGGCTCTGCGCTGTATGCTGCGGGGCTCTGCGCTTTATACTGTAATAATAATAAGACTACAGATAGTCCTTTTGAATTGTGCTGTGCTGTCACTTTAAGAGCTGATATTATCTGACAAAACGGTGACCTGGTGGAGTTGGTTGGCGTTGGCATAGTAACTGTGTCTGACTGCGCATATCAATGAGCTAATCAGCCAGGTGGCATTTGGCAGTTAAGTTATTTTTAGAAATTGCCTCAGAAACCAGACCATTTTAAACGTATAGCAAAATTTCCCTATTGAAATGCATTGAAACAATGCTTTCCAATGAGGGGGAAACAATTTTCAAATGCAAATTGCGCCAAAACTACAAATCCGATCGACATGAAAATAACTTAGCACACCTCTCGTGGACGCTGGCTTCGAAATGACACCTCACTGGAGTCTGTGCGTTCAGCGGTTCGGGCCGCATTAACTGCGAAAAAAAGCCTAATAATAATAATAATAATAACTAGATGGGTGTTTCCTGAAGGAACTACAGATAGTGCTTTGGAATGGTGCCCGGGTTGCCCCAGCAAGACTTTCACACTTGGGTGCCCCTCAGGCGCCGGTTTGGTAGTTGTAGCCACTCTGGGTCCGATTTGGCGGGCGGCACCACTCGGGGTCCGATTTGGCAGGCGGCGCCACTCTGGGTCCGATTTGGCAGGCGGCGCCACTCCGGGTCCGATTTGGCGGGCGGCGCCACTCCGGGTCCGATTTGGCGGGCGGCGCCACTCCGGGTCCGATTTGGCGGGCGGAGTCACTCCGGGTCTGATTTGGCGGGCGGAGTCACTCCGGGTCCGATTTGGCGGGCGGCGCCACTCCGGGTCCGATTTGGCGGGCGGCGCCACTCCGGGTCCGATTTGGCGGGCGGCGCCACTCCGGGTCCGATTTGGCGGGCGGCGCCACTCCGGGTCCGATTTGGCGGGCGGAGTCACTCCGGGTCTGATTTGGCGGGCGGAGTCACTCCGGGTCCGATTTGGCGGGCGGCGCCACTCCGGGTCCGATTTGGTGGGCGAGGCCACTCTGGGTCCGATTTGTTGGGCGAGGCCACTCGGGGTCCAATTTGGTGGGCTGCGCACCTCGGGATCCGATTGGTGGGTGGGTCACTTTAAGAGTTGATATTATCTGGCAAAACTGTCATGGTAGAGTTCGTAGGCGTTGGCATAGTAACTGAGTCTGACTGCGCATATCAATGAGCCAATCAGCCAGGTGGCAGTTGGCAGTTATTTTTAGAAATTGCCTCAGAAATCAGGCCCATTATAAACGTATGGTAAAATTTCCGTATTGAAATGCATTGAAACACTTTTTTCAAACGCAAATTGCGCCAAAACTACAAATCCGATCGACACGAAAAATACTTAGCACACCTCTTGGGGACGCTGGCTTCGAAATGACACCTCACTGGAGTCTGTGAGTGAAGCGGTTCGGGCCGCATTACGTGCGGACTGAATAATAAGAATAAGAAGAAGTTTACCACGGTGGAATAACAGTATAGTGCTTTGTTCCAAAGCACTATAACTAGATGGGTATTTCCTGAAGGAACTACAGATAGTGCTTTGGAATGGTGCCCGGGCTGCCCCTGCAAGACTTTCACACTTGGGTGCCCCTCAGGCACTGGTTTGGTAGTTGTAGCCCCTCAGGGTTGAGGCCACTCTGGGTCCGATTTGGTGGGCCGGGTCACTCTGGGTCCGATTTGGTGGGCCGGGTCACTCTGGGTCCGATTTGGTGGGCCGGGTCACTCTGGGTCCGATTTGGTGGGCCGGGTCACTCTGGGTCCGATTTGGTGGCCCGGGTCACTCTGGGTCCGATTTGGTGGCCCGGGTCACTCTGGGTCCGATTTGGTGGCCCCGGGCACTCTGGGTCCGATTTGGTGGCCCCGGTCACTCTGGGTCCGATTTGGTGGCCCGGGTCACTCTGGATCCCATTTGGTGGCCCGGGTCACTCTGGGTCCGATTTGGTGGCCCGGGTCACTCTGGGTCTGATTTGGTGGGCCGGGTCACTCTGGGTCCGATTTGGTGGGCCGAGTCACTCTGGGTCCGATTTGGTGGGCCGGGTCACTCTGGGTCCGATTTGGTGGGCCGGGTCACTCTGGGTCCGATTTGGTGGGCCGGGTCACTCTGGGTCCGATTTGGTGGGCCGGGTCACTCTGGGTCCGATTTGGTGGGCCGGGTCACTCTGGGTCCGATTTGGTGGGCCGGGTCACTCTGGGTCCGATTTGGTGGGCCGGGTCACTCTGGGTCCGATTTGGTGGGCCGGGTCACTCTGGGTCCGATTTGGTGGCCCGGGTCACTCTGGATCCGATTTGGTGGCCCGGGTCACTCTGGGTCCGATTTGGTGGCCCGGGTCACTCTGGGTCCGATTTGGTGGCCCGGGTCACTCTGGGTCCGATTTGGTGGCCCGGGTCACTCTGGGTCCGATTTGGTGGCCCGGGTCACTCTGGGTCCGATTTGGTGGCCCGGGTCACTCTGGGTCCGATTTGGTGGCCCGGGTCACTCTGGGTCCGATTTGGTGGCCCGGGACACTCTGGGTCCGATTTGGTGGCCCGGGTCGCTCTGGGTCCGATTTGGTGGGCCGAGTCGCTCTGGATCCGATTTGGTGGCCCGGGTCGCTCTGGGTCCGATTTCGTGGGCCGGGTCGCTCTGGGTCCGATTTCGTGGGCCGGGTCGCTCTGGGTCCGATTTGGTGGGCCGGGTCGCTCTGGGTCCGATTTGGTGGGCCGGGTCACTCTGGGTCCGATTTGGTGGGCCGGGTCACTCTGGGTCCGATTTGGTGGGCCGGGTCACTCTGGGTCCGATTTGGTGGCCCGGGTCACTCTGGGTCCGATTTGGTGGCCCCCGGTCACTCTGGGTCCGATTTGGTGGCCCGGGTCACTCTGGGTCCAATTTGGTGGGTCGGGTCACTCTGGGTCCGATTTGGTGGGCCGGGTCACTCTGGGTCCGATTTGGTGGCCCGGGTCACTCTGGGTCCGATTTGGTGGGTCGGGTCACTCTGGGTCCGATTTGGTGGCCCGGGTCACTCTGGGTCCAATTTGGTGGGTCGGGTCACTCTGGGTCCGATTTGGTGGGCCGGGTCACTCTGGGTCCGATTTGGTGGGCCGGGTCACTCTGGGTCCGATTTGGTGGGCCGGGTCACTCTGACAGCAGGATAAGGGAATGGCTGATAATAGAGAATAGACTGACAGCAGGACAAGGGAATGGCTGATAACAGAGAGAATAGACTGACAGCAGGACGGGGAATGGCTGATAACAGAGAGAATAGACTGACAGCAGGACAGGGTAATGGCTGATAACAGAGGGAAATAGACTGACAGCAGTACTGGGAATAGCTGATAACAGAGAGAAATAGACTGACAGCAGGACGAGGAATGGCTGATAACAGAGAGAATAGACTGACAGCAGGACAGGGGAATGGCTGATAACAGAGAGAATAGACTGACAGCAGGACAGGGGAATGGCTGATAACATAGAGAAATAGACTGACAGCAGTACGGGGAATGGCTGATAACAGAGAGAAATAGACTGACAGCAGTACTGGGAATAGCTGATAACAGAGAGAAATAGACTGACAGCAGGACGAGGAATGGCTGATAACAGAGAGAATAGACTGACAGCAGGACAGGGGAATGGCTGATAACAGAGAGAATAGACTGACAGCAGGTCAGGGGAATGGCTGATAACAGAGAAATAGACTGACAGCAGTACGGGGAATGGCTGATAACAGGGAGAAATAGATGGGTATTTCCTGAAGGAACTACAGATAGTGCTTTGGAATGGTGCCCGGGTTGCCCCAGCAAGACTTTCACACTTGGGTGCCCCTCAGGCGCTGGTTTGGTAGTTGTAGCCACTCTGGGTCCGATTTGGTGGGCGCTGTATACTGCGCGGCTCTGCGCTGTATACTGCACGGCTCTGCGCTGTATACTGCGGGGCTCTGCGCTGTATACTGCGGGGCTCTGCGCTGTATGCTGCGGGGCTCTGCGCTGTATGCTGCGGTGCTCTGCGCTGTATGCTGCGGGGCTCTGCGCTGTATGCTGCGGGGCTCTGCGCTGTATGCTGCGGGGCTCTGCGCTGTATGCTGCAGGGCTCTGCGCTGTATGCTGCGGGGCTCTGCGCTGTATGCTGCGGGGCTCTGCGCTGTATGCTGCGGGGCTCTGCGCTGTATGCTGCGCGGCTCTGCGCTGTATGCTGCGGGGCTCTGCGCTGTATGCTGCGCGGCTCCGCTCTGTATAATGCGCGGCTCCACGCTGTATAATGCGCGGCTCTGCGCTGTATACTGTAATAATAATAAGACTACAGATAGTGCTTTGAAATTGTGCTGTGCTGTCACTTTAAGAGCTGATATTATCTGACAAAACTGTGACTGGTGGAGTTGATAGGCGTTGGCATAGTAACTGTGTCTGACTGCGCATATCAATGAGCTAATCAGCCAGGTGGCATTTGGCAGTTAAGTTATTTTTAGAAATTGCCTCAGAAACCAGCCCATTTTAAAGAATAGGAAGATTTCCCTATTGAAATGCATTGAAACAATGCTTTCCAATGAGGGGGAAACAATTTTCAAATGCAAATTGCACCAAAACTACAAATCCGATCGACATGAAAATAACTTAGCACACCTCTCATGGACGCTGGCTTCGAAATGACACCTCACTGGAGTCTGTGCGTTCAGCGGTTCAGGCCGCATTAACTGCGAAAAAAAGCCTAATAATAATAATAATAACTAGATGGGTATTTCCTGAAGGAACTACAGATAGTGCTTTGGAATGGTGCCCGGGCTGCCCCTGCAAGACTTTCACACTTGGGTGCCCCTCAGGCGCTGGTTTGGTAGTTGTAGCCCCTCAGGGTTGAGGCCACTCTGGGTCCGATTTGGTGGGCCGGGTCACTCTGGGTCCGATTTGGTGGGCCGGGTCACTCTGGGTCCGATTTGGTGGGCCGGGTCACTCTGGGTCCGATTTGGTGGGCCGGGTCACTCTGGGTCCGATTTGGTGGCCCGGGTCACTCTGGGTCCGATTTGGTGGCCCGGGTCACTCTGGGTCCGATTTGGTGGCCCCGGGCACTCTGGGTCCGATTTGGTGGCCCCGGTCACTCTGGGTCCGATTTGGTGGCCCGGGTCACTCTGGATCCCATTTGGTGGCCCGGGTCACTCTGGGTCCGATTTGGTGGCCCGGGTCACTCTGGGTCCGATTTGGTGGGCCGGGTCACTCTGGGTCCGATTTGGTGGGCCGAGTCACTCTGGGTCCGATTTGGTGGGCCGGGTCACTCTGGGTCCGATTTGGTGGGCCGGGTCACTCTGGGTCCGATTTGGTGGGCCGGGTCACTCTGGGTCCGATTTGGTGGGCCGGGTCACTCTGGGTCCGATTTGGTGGGCCGGGTCACTCTGGGTCCGATTTGGTGGGCCGGGTCACTCTGGGTCCGATTTGGTGGGCCGGGTCACTCTGGGTCCGATTTGGTGGGCCGGGTCACTCTGGGTCCGATTTGGTGGGCCGGGTCACTCTGGGTCCGATTTGGTGGCCCGGGTCACTCTGGATCCGATTTGGTGGCCCGGGTCACTCTGGGTCCGATTTGGTGGCCCGGGTCACTCTGGGTCCGATTTGGTGGCCCGGGTCACTCTGGGTCCGATTTGGTGGCCCGGGTCACTCTGGGTCCGATTTGGTGGCCCGGGTCACTCTGGGTCCGATTTGGTGGCCCGGGTCACTCTGGGTCCGATTTGGTGGCCCGGGTCACTCTGGGTCCGATTTGGTGGCCCGGGACACTCTGGGTCCGATTTGGTGGCCCGGGTCGCTCTGGGTCCGATTTGGTGGGCCGGGTCGCTCTGGATCCGATTTGGTGGCCCGGGTCGCTCTGGGTCCGATTTCGTGGGCCGGGTCGCTCTGGGTCCGATTTCGTGGGCCGGGTCGCTCTGGGTCCGATTTGGTGGGCCGGGTCGCTCTGGGTCCGATTTGGTGGGCCGGGTCACTCTGGGTCCGATTTGGTGGGCCGGGTCACTCTGGGTCCGATTTGGTGGGCCGGGTCACTCTGGGTCCGATTTGGTGGCCCGGGTCACTCTGGGTCCGATTTGGTGGCCCCCGGTCACTCTGGGTCCGATTTGGTGGCCCGGGTCACTCTGGGTCCAATTTGGTGGGTCGGGTCACTCTGGGTCCGATTTGGTGGGCCGGGTCACTCTGGGTCCGATTTGGTGGCCCGGGTCACTCTGGGTCCGATTTGGTGGGTCGGGTCACTCTGGGTCCGATTTGGTGGCCCGGGTCACTCTGGGTCCAATTTGGTGGGTCGGGTCACTCTGGGTCCGATTTGGTGGGCCGGGTCACTCTGGGTCCGATTTGGTGGGCCGGGTCACTCTGGGTCCGATTTGGTGGGCCGGGTCACTCTGACAGCAGGATAAGGGAATGGCTGATAATAGAGAATAGACTGACAGCAGGACAAGGGAATGGCTGATAACAGAGAGAATAGACTGACAGCAGGACGGGGAATGGCTGATAACAGAGAGAATAGACTGACAGCAGGACAGGGTAATGGCTGATAACAGAGAGAAATAGACTGACAGCAGTACTGGGAATAGCTGATAACAGAGAGAAATAGACTGACAGCAGGACGAGGAATGGCTGATAACAGAGAGAATAGACTGACAGCAGGACAGGGGAATGGCTGATAACAGAGAGAATAGACTGACAGCAGGTCAGGGGAATGGCTGATAACAGAGAAATAGACTGACAGCAGTACGGGGAATGGCTGATAACAGGGAGAAATAGATGGGTATTTCCTGAAGGAACTACAGATAGTGCTTTGGAATGGTGCCCGGGTTGCCCCAGCAAGACTTTCACACTTGGGTGCCCCTCAGGCGCTGGTTTGGTAGTTGTAGCCACTCTGGGTCCGATTTGGTGGGCGCTGTATACTGCGCGGCTCTGCGCTGTATACTGCACGGCTCTGCGCTGTATACTGCGGGGCTCTGCGCTGTATACTGCGGGGCTCTGCGCTGTATGCTGCGGGGCTCTGCGCTGTATGCTGCGGTGCTCTGCGCTGTATGCTGCGGGGCTCTGCGCTGTATGCTGCGGGGCTCTGCGCTGTATGCTGCGGGGCTCTGCGCTGTATGCTGCGGGGCTCTGCGCTGTATGCTGCGGGGCTCTGCGCTGTATGCTGCGGGGCTCTGCGCTGTATGCTGCGGGGCTCTGCGCTGTATGCTGCGGGGCTCTGCGCTGTATGCTGCGCGGCTCTGCGCTGTATGCTGCGGGGATCTGCGCTGTATGCTGCGCGGCTCCGCGCTGTATAATGCGCGGCTCCACGCTGTATAATGCGCGGCTCTGCGCTGTATACTGTAATAATAATAAGACTACAGATAGTGCTTTGAAATTGTGCTGTGCTGTCACTTTAAGAGCTGATATTATCTGACAAAACTGTGACTGGTGGAGTTGATAGGCGTTGGCATAGTAACTGTGTCTGACTGCGCATATCAATGAGCTAATCAGCCAGGTGGCATTTGGCAGTTAAGTTATTTTTAGAAATTGCCTCAGAAACCAGCCCATTTTAAAGAATAGGAAGATTTCCCTATTGAAATGCATTGAAACAATGCTTTCCAATGAGGGGGAAACAATTTTCAAATGCAAATTGCACCAAAACTACAAATCCGATCGACATGAAAATAACTTAGCACACCTCTCATGGACGCTGGCTTCGAAATGACACCTCACTGGAGTCTGTGCGTTCAGCGGTTCAGGCCGCATTAACTGCGAAAAAAAGCCTAATAATAATAATAATAACTAGATGGGTATTTCCTGAAGGAACTACAGATAGTGCTTTGGAATGGTGCCCGGGCTGCCCCTGCAAGACTTTCACACTTGGGTGCCCCTCAGGCGCTGGTTTGGTAGTTGTAGCCCCTCAGGGTTGAGGCCACTCTGGGTCCGATTTGGTGGGCCGGGTCACTCTGGGTCCGATTTGGTGGGCCGGGTCACTCTGGGTCCGATTTGGTGGGCCGGGTCACTCTGGGTCCGATTTGGTGGCCCGGGTCACTCTGGGTCCGATTTGGTGGCCCGGGTCACTCTGGGTCCCATTTGGTGGCCCGGGTCACTCTGGGTCCCATTTGGTGGCCCGGGTCACTCTGGGTCCCATTTGGTGGCCCGGGTCACTCTGGGTCCCATTTGGTGGCCCGGGTCACTCTGGGTCCCATTTGGTGGCCCGGGTCACTCTGGGTCCCATTTGGTGGCCCGGGTCACTCTGGGTCCCATTTGGTGGCCCGGGTCACTCTGGGTCCCATTTGGTGGCCCGGGTCACTCTGGGTCCCATTTGGTGGCCCGGGTCACTCTGGGTCCCATTTGGTGGGCCGGGTCACTCTGGGTCCCATTTGGTGGGCCGGGTCACTCTGGGTCCCATTTGGTGGGCCGGGTCACTCTGGGTCCCATTTGGTGGCCCGGGTCACTCTGGGTCCCATTTGGTGGGCCGGGCAACTCTGGGTCCCATTTGGTGGGCCGGGTCACTCTGGGTCCCATTTGGTGGGCCGGGTCACTCTGGGTCCCATTTGGTGGGCCGGGTCACTCTGGGTCCCATTTGGTGGGCCGGGTCACTCTGGGTCCGATTTGGTGGGCCGGGTCACTCTGGGTCCGATTTGGTGGCCCGGGTCACTCTGGGTCCGATTTGGTGGCCCGGGTCACTCTGGGTCCGATTTGGTGGCCCGGGTCACTCTGGGTCCGATTTGGTGGCCCGGGTCACTCTGGGTCCGATTTGGTGGCCCGGGTCACTCTGGGTCCGATTTGGGGGGCCGGGTCACTCTGGGTCCGATTTGGTGGCCCGGGTCACTCTGGGTCCGATTTGGCGGGCCGGGTCACTCTGGGTCCGATTTGGCGGGCCGGGTCACTCTGGGTCCGATTTGGCGGGCCGGGTCACTCTGGGTCCGATTTGGCGGGCCGGGTCACTCTGGGTCCGATTTGGTGGCCCGGGTCACTCTGGGTCCGATTTGGTGGGCCGGGTCACTCTGGGTCCGATTTGGTGGCCCGGGTCACTCTGGGTCCGATTTGGTGGGCCGAGTCACTCTGGGTCCGATTTGGTGGCCCGGGTCACTCTGGGTCTGAGTTGGTGGCCCGGGTCACTCTGGGTCCGATTTGGCGGGCGGCGCCACTCTGGGTCCGATTTGGCGGGCGGCGCCACTCTGGGTCCGATTTGGCGGGCGGCGCCACTCTGGGTCCGATTTGGCGGGCGGCGCCACTCTGGGTCCGATTTGGCGGGCGGCCCCACTCTGGGTCCGATTTGGCGGGCGGCACCACTCTGGGTCCGATTTGGCGGGCGGCGCCACTCTGGGTCCGATTTGGCGGGCGGCGCCACTCTGGGTCCGATTTGGCGGGCGGCGCCACTCTGGGTCCGATTTGGCGGGCGGCGCCACTGTATGCTGCGCGACTCCGCGCTGTATGCTGCGCGGCTCCGCGCTGTATACTGCGCGGCTCTGCGCTGTATACTGCGGGGCTCCGCGCTGTATGCTACGCGGCTCCGCGCTGTATGCTGCGCGGCTCCACGCTGTATGCTGCGGTGCTCCGCGCTGTATGCTGCGGGGCTCCGCGCTGTGTGCTGCGGGGCTCCGCGCTGTATGCTGCGCGGCTCCGCGCTGTATAATGCGCGGCTCCGCGCTGTATGCTGTGCGGCTCCGCGCTGTATGCTGCGGGGCTCCGCGCTGTATGCTGCGGGGCTCCGCGCTGTATGCTGCGCGGCTCCGCGCTGTATGCTGCGCGGATCCGCGCTGTATGCTGCGCGGCTCCACTCTGGGTCCGATTTGGTGGCCCGGGTCACTCTGGGTCCGATTTGGTGGGCCGGGTCACTCTGGGTCCGATTTGGTGGGCCGGGTCACTCTGGGTCCGATTTGGTGGCCCGGGTCACTCTGGGTCCGATTTGGTGGCCCGGGTCACTCTGGGTCCGATTTGGTGGCCCGGGTCACTCTGACTGACAGCATGATAAGGGAATGGCTGATAACAGAGAATAGACTGACAGCAGGACAAGGGAATGGCTGATAACAGAGAGAAATAGACTGACAGCAGGACAGGGGAATGGCTGATAACAGAGAGAAATAGACTGACAGCAGTACGGGGAATGGCTGATAACAGAGAGAAATAGACTGACAGCAGTACGGGGAATGGCTGATAACAGAGAGAAATAGACTGACAGCAGTACGGGGAATGGCTGATAACAGAGAGGAGCTGATATTATCTGACTGACAAAACCTGTTTTCTAGTGGGCTCGTAGGCGTTGGCATAGTAACTGGATCTGACTGCGCATATCAATGAGCTAATCAGCCAGGTGGCAGTTTGCAGTTATTTTTAGAAATTGCCTCAGAAACCAGGCCATTATACCCTATGAGGAAATTTCCGTATTGAAACGCATTGAGACAATGCTTTCCAATGAGGGGAAAACAATTTTCAAATGCAAATTGCGCCAAAACTACAAATCCGATCGACACGAAAAATACTTAGCACACCTCTCGTGGACGCTGGCTTCGAAATGACGCCTCACTGGAGTCTGTGAGTGCAGCGGTATGGGCCACATTAATTGCGGAAAAAAGCCTAATAATAATAATAATAAGAAGAAGAAGAAGTTTACCACGATGGAATAACAGTATAGTGCTTTGTTCCAAAGCACTATAATAATAAGTTTACCACGGTGGAATAACAGTATAGTGCTTTGTTCCAAAGCACTATAATAAGAAGAAGAAGTTTACCACGATGGAATAACAGTATAGTGCTTTGTTCCAAAGCACTATAAATATAAGAAATCGGATTACAATATGTTGCTTGAACCTAGGAGGTTCAAGCACCATAACTAGATGGGCATTTCCTGAAGGAAATACATGGTGCTTGAACAGCGCTGCCAGCTTTACAGCAGCACTTTTCACACACAGGACAGGGGGGCCACTTACTTTTCCACACCCGGGACGAGGGGAGCACTTACTTTTCCACACCCGGGACCGGGGCGCACTTACTTTTGCACACCCGGGACCGGGGGGGCACTTACTTTTCACACACGGGGCCGGGGGGGCACTTACTTTTCACACATGGGACGAGAGGGTGTCATAGTCACTTTATTCTGATGTTTGACTTTGATAAATGATCATGTCCTAAAATGGACACCGTACATTTGCATAGCTGCCATCTTTGGAAGGTCAAGTTGGGGGTAATGGAAAGTTCGCCATTATTTCCTATGGGAAATTTTTTTTTTAAAATGCGATTTAAATAAAATCTACATATCAGATCAACTATAAAAGTCATAGCACACCTGTCCCCACCGAGGGCTTCGAAACGCCACCTGAACGGGGTCTCTGCGCCGAGCGGTTCGGGCCGCATTAATTGCGGAAAACGCGGAGAAGAATAATAACTAGATGGGCATTTCCTGAAGGAAATACATGGTGATTGAACAGCGCTGCCAGCTTTACAGCAGAAAATAGCAAATTCTATACCAAATATGTAAATTCAGCAGATATGTCCAAATAGGTAACAAGAAAAACAGCAGAAATGGACTAAAACATAACTTTTACTCGTATTAAATAGATAAAAAGTGAAAAAGATGTCACCCAAAATATTAAATATAAAATGGGGTAGGGTCCTGCAATGAGACCTAACCAAAAACCCCAATTAGGATTCCAAGCAACTCCGCCTGCATTTAGTCTATAGCGGAGTGAACGCTGACCAAAGTATAGTTATAAAGCCACAACTACCAAGAGCGCTAGCATATGAGTGGCAGGGCCATACTCCATACAAATGGTTACATGCAAGAAAATTATCACTATTTGTTAAAAAATGCAGCAAACATATTGCTAGTGATTAACACGGTACAACGGTAAAGGAACAATCTCACCGGTTTCAAGATGAAAAAGGGCTGGAGCACCGGAAAAGCCTCTGGTCAAGGGGTGATCCGGATCTTGATAAGTAGGGACGACAATACCCTGTCATTCCCTATGGGGCTACAAATACACTAACCCCAGAGCTCCCGCCCTTACAAGGGCAGTCCACAGCTACCCCTGCAATATCATGCCCTGCACTCTCCCTGTAGTCAGTCCCGACGCGTTTCCTCCAAGCCAATCATCAGGGGACCTGCTTGTGCAAAGAGATAAGTGCCTACGTGCTAGAAAAGGGAGACGAATGGTGTTGCCACCCCCTATGCTGTCTTGCAGAGAGACAAGGGGGGCCACTTACTTTTCCACACCCGGGACCGGGGCGCACTTACTTTTGCACACGGGGCCGGGGGCGCACTTACTTTTGCACACGGGGCCGGGGGCGCACTTACTTTTGCACACGGGGCCGGGGGCGCACTTACTTTTGCACACGGGGCCGGGGGCGCACTTACTTTTGCACACGGGGCCGGGGCGCACTTACTTTTGCACACGGGGCCAGGTGCGCACTTACTTTTGCACACAGGGCCGGGGGCGCACTTACTTTTGACACACGGGGCCGGGGGGGCACTTACTTTTCACACACGGGGCACGTACTTTTCACACACGGGGCCGGGGGGGCACTTACTTTTCACACACGGGACGAGAGGGTGTCATAGTCACTTTATTCTGATGTTTGACTGTGATAAATGATCATGTCCTAAAATGGACACCGTACATTTGCATAGCTGCCATCTTTGGAAGGTCAAGTTGGGGGTAATGGAAAGTTCGCCATTATTTCCTATGGGAAATTTTTTTTTTAAATGTGATTTAAATAAAATCTACATATCGGATCGACTATAAAAGTCATAGCACACCTGTCCCCACCGAGGCCTTCGAAAAGCCGCCTGAACGGGGTCTCTGCGCCGAGCAGTTCGGGCCGCATTAATTGCGGAAAACGCGGAGAAGAATAATAACTAGATGGGCATTTCCTGAAGGAAATACATGGTGCTTGAACAGCGCTGCCAGCTTTACAGCAGCACTTTTCACACACGGGACCAGGGGGGCCACTTACTTTTCCACACCCGGGACCGGGGAGCACTTACTTTTCACACACGGGGCCGGGGGGCACTTACTTTTCATACACGGGGCCGGGGGGGGGCACTTACTTTTCACACACGGGGCCGGGGGGCACTTACTTTTCACACACGGGGCCGGGGGGCACTTACTTTTCACACACGGGGCCGGGGGGCACTTACTTTTCACACACGGGGCCGGGGGGGCACTTACTTTTCACACACGGGGCCGGGGGGCACTTACTTTTCACACACGGGGCCGGGGGGGCACTTACTTTTCACACACAGGGCCGGGGGGGCACTTACTTTTCACACATGGGGCCGGGGGGGCACTTACTTTTCACACACGGGGCCGGGGGGGCACTTACTTTTCACACACGGGGCCGGGGGGGCACTTACTTTTCACACACGGGGCCGGGGGGGCACTTACTTTTCACACACGGGGCCGGGGGGGCACTTACTTTTCACACACGGGGCCGGGGGGGCACTTACTTTTCACACACGGGGCCGGGGGCACTTACTTTTCACACACGGGGCCGGGGGGCACTTAATTCTTCCATCTTTGGAAGGTCAAGTTGGGGGTAATGGAAAGTTCGCCATTATTTCCTATGGAAAATTTTTTTTTTTAAATGCGATTTAAATAAAATCTACATATCGGATCGACTATAAAAGTCATAGCACACCTGTCCCCACCGAGGCCTTCGAAACGCCGCCTGAACGGGGACTCTGCGCCGAGCGGTTCGGGCCGCATTAATTGCGGAAAACGCGGAGAAGAATAATAATAATAATAAGAAAATATAAGAAATCGGATTACAATATGTTGCTTGAACCTAGGAGGTTCAAGCACCATAATAATAAGAAAATATAAGAAATCGGATTACAATATGTTGCTTGAACCTAGGAGGTTCAAGCACCATAACAACTAGATGGGCATTTCCTGAAGAAATACATGGTGCTTGAACAGCGCTGCCAGCTGCCAATGAACCTCAGTAGCAAGTCTGGCATGCAGGGCCCTGCCCCTGGGTATCCAATTTGGCCCCTTGGTAGACACTTTGATGTGCGGGGCCCCTTGTTAGCAACTTTGGCCCCTTGGTAGCCATTTTGGCAAGCAGGAATCCTTGGTAGCCACTTTGGCCACATCCTCTTATATACAAACATCACTCCTATATACAGACACCGCTCCTATATACAGACATCCCTCTATATACAGACACCACTACCATATACAGAGATCCCTCTATATAGAGATACCACTCCTATATACAGACATACCCCTATATACAGACAGCACTACAATATACAGAAATCCCCCTATATACAGACACCACTTCTATATAAAGACATCCCTCTATATACAGACACCACTCCTATATACAGACACCAATCCTATATGCAGGCACCTCTCCTATATACAGACATCCCTCTATATACAGACACCACTCCTATATACAGACATCCCCCTATATACAGACACCACTCCTATATTCAGACATCCCCCTATATACAGACATCCCCCTATATACAGACATCTCTACTATATACAGACATCCCCCAATATAGAGACACCACTCCTATATACAGACATCCCTCCATATACAGACATCTCTCCTATATACAGACATCCCTCTATATACAGACACCACTCCTATATACAGACATCCCCCTATATACAGACACCACTCCTATATACAGACACCACTCCTATATGCAGGCACCTCTCCTACATACAGACATCCCTCTATATACAGACACCACTCCTATATACAGACATCCCCCTATATACAGACACCACTCCTATATACAGACATCCCCCTATATACAGACACCACTCCTATATACAGACATCCCCCTATATACAGACACCACTCCTATATACAGACATCCCCCTATATACAGACACCACTCCTATATACAGACATCCCTCTATATACAGACACCACTCCTATATACAGACATCCCTCTATATACAGACACCACTCTTATATACAGACATCCCTCTATATACAGACACCACTCCTATATACAGACATCCCTCTGTATACAGACACCACTCCTATATACAGACATCCCTCTATATACAGACACCACTACTATATACAGACATCCCTCTATATACAGACACCACTCCTATATACAGACATCCCTCTATATACAGACACCACTCCTATATACAGACATCCCCCTATATACAGACACCACTCCTATATACAGACATCCCTCTATATACAGACACCACTCCTATATACAGACATCCCTCTATATACAGACATCTCTCCTATATACAGACATCCCTCTATATACAGACACCACTCCTATATACAGACATCCCTCTATATACAGACATCTCTCCTATATACAGACATCCCTCTATATACCGACACCACTCCTATATACAGACATCCCTCTGTATACAGACACCACTTCTATATACAGACATCCCTCTATATACAGACACCACTCCTATATACAGACATCCCTCTATATACAGACACCACTCCTATATACAAACATCCCTCTATATACAGACATATCTTCTATATTCAGACATCCCCCTATATAGAGACACCACTCCTATATACAGACATCCCTCTGTATACAGACACAACTTCTATATACAGACATCCCTCTATATACAGACACCACTCCTATATACAGACATCCCTCTATATACAGACACCACTCCTATATACAGACATCCCTCTATATACAGACATCTCTCCTATATACAGACATCCCTCTATATACAGACACCACTCCTATATAAAGACATCCCTCTATATACAGACATTTCTCCTATATACAGATATCCATCTATATACAGACACAACTCCTAAATACAGACATCCCCCTATATACAGACACCACTCCTATATACAGACATCCCTCTATATACAGACACCACTCCTATATACAGACATCCCTCTATATACATTCACCACTCCTATATACAAACATCCCTCTATATACAGACACCACTCCTATATACAGACATCCCTCTATATACAGACACCACTCCTATATACAGACATCCCTCTATATACAGACACCACTCCTATATACAGATATCCCCCTATATACAGACACCACTCCTATATACAGACATCCCCCTATATACAGACACCACTCCTATATACAGACATCCCTCTGTATACAGACACCACTCCTATATACAGACATCCCTCTATATACAGACACCAATCCTATATACAGACATCCCTCTATATACAGACACCACTCCTATATACAGACATCCCCCTATATACAGACACCACTCCTACATACAGATATCCCTCTGTATACAGACACTGCTCCAACATACAGACATCCCTCTATATACAGACACCACTCCTATATACAGACATCCCTCTATATACAGACACCACTCCTATATACAGACATCCCTCTATATACAGACACCACTCCTATATACAGACATCCCTGTATATACTGACATCTCTCCTATGTAGAGACATCCCTCTATATACAGACACCACTCCTATATACAGACATCCCCCTAAATACAGACACCACACCTATATACAGACATCCCCCTATATACAGACATCCCCCTATATACAGACACCACTCCTATATACAGACATCCCTCTGTATACAGACACCACTCCTATATACAGACATCCCTCTATATACAGACACCAATCCTATATACAGACATCCCTCTATATTCAGACACCACTCCTATATACAGACATCCCCCTATATACAGACACCACTCCTATATACAGATATCCCTCTGTATACAGACACCGCTCCAACATACAGACATCCCTCTATATACAGACACCACTCCTATATACAGACATCCCTCTATATACAGACACCACTCCTATATACAGACATCCCTCTATATACAGACACCACTCCTATATACAGACATCCCTGTGTATACAGACATCTCTCCTATATAGAGACATCCCTCTATATACAGACACCACTCCTATATACAGACATCCCCCTAAATACAGACACCACACCTATATACAGACATCCCCCTATATACAGACATCCCCCTATATACAGACACCACTCCTATATACGGACATCCCCCTATATACAGACACCACTCCTATATACAGACATCCCTCTAAATACAGACACCACTCCTATATACAGACATCGCTCTGTATACAGACACCACTCCTATATACAGACATCCCCCTATATACAGACACCACTCCTATATACAGACATCCCTCTATATACATTCACCACTCCAATATACAGACATCCCTCTATATACAGACACCACTTCTATATACAGACATTCCTGTATATACAGACATCTCTCCTATATAGAGACATCCCTCTATATACAGACACCACTCCTATATACAGACATCCCCCTAAATACAGACACCACACCTATATACAGACATCCCCCTATATACAGACATCCCCCTATATACAGACACCACTCCTATATACAGACATCAATCTGTATACAGACACCACTCCTATATACAGACATCCCTCTATATACAGACACCAATCCTATATACAGACATCCCTCTATATTCAGACACCACTCCTATATACAGACATCCCCCTATATACAGACACCACTCCTATATACAGATATCCCTCTGTATACAGACACCGCTCCAACATACAGAAATCCCTCTATATACAGACACCACTCCTATATACAGACATCCCTCTATATACAGACACCACTCCTATATACAGACATCCCTCTATATACAGACACCACTCCTATATACAGACATCCCTGTATATACAGACATCTCTCCTATATAGAGACATCCCTCTATATACAGACACCACTCCTATATACAGACATCCCCCTAAATACAGACACCACACCTATATACAGACATCCCCCTATATACAGACATCCCCCTATATACAGACACCACTCCTATATACAGACATCCCTCTGTATACAGACACCACTCCTATATACAGACATCCCTCTAAATACAGACACCACTCCTATATACAGACATCCCTCTATATACAGACACCACTCCTATATACAGACATCCCCTATATACAGACACCACTCCTATATACATACATCCCTCTATATACAGACACCACTCCTATATACAGACATCCCTCTATATACAGACACCACTCCTATATACAGACAATCCCCTATATACAGACACCACTCCTATATACAGACATCCCTCTATATACAGACACCACTCCTATATACAGACATCCCTCTATATACAGACACCACTCCTATATACAGACATCCCTCTGTATACAGACACCACTCCTATATACAGACATCCCTCTACATACAGACACCACTCCTATATACAGACATCCCTCTGTATACAGACACCACTCCTATATACAGACATCCCTCTATATAGACACCACTCCTATATACAGAAATCCCTCTATATACAGACACCACTCCTATATACAGACATCCCCCTATATACAGACACCACTCCTATATACAGACATCCCTCTATATACAGACACCACTCCTATATACAGACATCCCTCTATATACAGACACCACTCCTATATACAGACATCCCTCTATATACACACATCTCTCCTATATACAGACATCCCTCTATATACAGACACCACTCCTATATACAGACATCCCTCTATATACAGACACCACTCCTATATACAGACATCCCTGTATATACAGACATCTCTCCTATATACAGACATCCCTCTATATACAGACACCACTCTTATATACAGACATCCCCCTATATACAGACAACACTCCTATATACAGACATCCCCCTATATACAGACACCACTCCTATATACAGACATCCCTCTGTATACAGACACCACTCCTATATACAGACATCCCTCTATATACAGACACCACTCCTATATACAGACATCCCTCTATATACAGACACCACTCCTATATACAGACATCCCCCTATATACAGACACCACTCTTATATACAGACATCCCTCTATATACAGACACCACTCCTATATACAGACATCCCTCTGTATACAGACACCACTACTATATACAGACATCCCTCTATATACAGACACCACTCCTATATACAGACATCCCTCTATGTACAGACACCACTCCTATATACAGACATCCCTCTATATACAGACATCTCTCCTATATACAGACATCCCTCTATATACAGACACCACTCCTATATACAGACATCCCTCTATATACAGACATCTCTCCTATATACAGATATCCCTCTATATACAGACACCACTCCTATATACAGACATCCCCTATATACAGACACCACTCTTATATACAGACATCCCTATATATACAAACACCACTCCTATATACAGACATCCCCCTATATACAGACACCACTCCTATATACAGACATCCCCATATATACAGACACCACTCCTATATACAGATATCCCTCTATATACAGACACCACTACTATATACAGACATCCCCCTATATACAGACACTACTCTTATATACAGACATCCCTCTATATACAAACACCACTCCTATATACAGACATCCCCCTATATACAGACACCACTCCTATATACAGACATCCCCCTATATACAGACACCACTCCTATATACAGACATCCCTCTGTATACAGACACCACTCTTAAATACAGACATCCCTCTGTATACAGACACCACTCCTATATACAGACATCCCTCTGTATACAGACACCACTCTTAAATACAGACATCCCTCTGTATACAGACACCACTCCTATATACAGACATCCCTCTGTATACAGACACCACTCCTATATACAGACATCCCTCTGTATACAGACACCACTCCTATATACAGACATCCCACTATATACAGACACCACTCCTATATACAGACATCCCCCTATATACAGACATCCCCCTATATACAGACATCCCTCTATATACAGACACCACTCCTATATACAGAAATTCCTGTATATACAGACATCTCTACTATATAGAGACATCCCTCTATATACAGACACCACTCCCATATACAGACATCCCCCTAAATACAGACACCACACCTATATACAGACATCCCCCTACATACAGACATCCCCCTATATACAGACACCACTCCTATATACGGACATCCCTCTGTATACAGACACCACTCCTATATACAGACATCCCTCTAAATACAGACACCACTCCTATATACAGACATCCCTCTATATACAGACACCACTCCTATATACAGACATCCCCCTATATACAGACACCACTCCTATATACAGACATCCCTCTATATACAGACACCACTCCTATATACAGACATCCCTCTATATACAGACACCACTCCTATATACAGACATTCCTGTATATACAGACATCTCTCCTATATAGAGACATCCCTCTATATACAGACACCACTCCTATATACAGACATCCCCCTAAATACAGACACCACACCTATATACAGACATCCCCCTATATACAGACATCCCCCTATATACAGACACCACTCCTATATACAGACATCACTCTGTATACAGACACCACTCCTATATACAGACATCCCTCTATATACAGACACCAATCCTATATACAGACATCCCTCTATATTCAGACACCCCTCCTATATACAGACATCCCCCTATATACAGACACCACTCCTATATACAGATATCCCTCTGTATACAGACACCGCTCCAACATACAGAAATCCCTCTATATACAGACACCACTCCTATATACAGACATCCCTCTATATACAGACACCACTCCTATATACAGACATCCCTCTATATACAGACACCACTCCTATATACAGACATCCCTGTATATACAGACATCTCTCCTATATAGAGACATCCCTCTATATACAGACACCACTCCTATATACAGACATCCCCCTAAATACAGACACCACACCTATATACAGACATCCCCCTATATACAGACATCCCCCTATATACAGACACCACTCCTATATACAGACATCCCTCTGTATACAGACACCACTCCTATATACAGACATCCCTCTAAATACAGACACCACTCCTATATACAGACATCCCTCTATATACAGACACCACTCCTATATACAGACATCCCCCTATATACAGACACCACTCCTATATACATACATCCCTCTATATACAGACACCACTCCTATACACAGACATCCCTCTATATACAGACACCACTCCTATATACAGACAATCCCCTATATACAGACACCACTCCTATATACAGACATCCCTCTATATACAGACACCACTCCTATATACAGACATCCCTCTATATACAGACACCACTCCTATATACAGACATCCCTCTGTATACAGACACCACTCCTATATACAGACATCCCTCTACATACAGACACCACTCCTATATACAGACATCCCTCTGTATACAGACACCACTCCTATATACAGACATCCCTCTATATAGACACCACTCCTATATACAGAAATCCCTCTATATACAGACACCACTCCTATATACAGACATCCCCCTATATACAGACACCACTCCTATATACAGACATCCCTCTATATACAGACACCACTCCTATATACAGACATCCCTCTATATACAGACACCACTCCTATATACAGACATCCCTCTATATACAGACATCTCTCCTATATACAGACATCCCTCTATATACAGACACCACTCCTATATACAGACATCCCTCTATATACAGACACCACTCCTATATACAGACATCCCTGTATATACAGACATCTCTCCTATATACAGACATCCCTCTATATACAGACACCACTCCTATATACAGACATCCCCCTATATACAGACAACACTCCTATATACAGACATCCCCCTATTTACAGACACCACTCCTATATACAGACATCCCTCTGTATACAGACACCACTCCTATATACAGACATCCCTCTATATACAGACACCACTCCTATATACAGACACCACTCCTATATACAGACATCCCCCTATATACAGACACAACTCTTATATACAGACATCCCTCTATATACAGACATCCCTCTGTATACAGACACCACTACTATATACAGACATCCCTCTATATACAGACACCACTCCTATATACAGACATCCCTCTATGTACAGACACCACTCCTATATACAGACATCCCTCTATATATAGACATCTCTCCTATATACAGACATCCCTCTATATACAGACACCACTCCTATATACAGACATCCCTCTATATACAGACATCTCTCCTATATACAGATATCCCTCTATATACAGACACCACTCCTATATACAGACATCCCCCTATATACAGACACCACTCTTATATACAGACATCCCTCTATATACAAACACCACTCCTATATACAGACATCCCCCTATATACAGACACCACTCCTATATACAGACATCCCCATATATACAGACACCACTCCTATATACAGATATCCCTCTATATACAGACACCACTACTATATACAGACATCCCCCTATATACAGACACTACTCTTATATACAGACATCCCTCTATATACAAACACCACTCCTATATACAGACATCCCCCTATATACAGACACCACTCCTATATACAGACATCCCCCTATATACAGACACCACTCCTATATACAGACATCCCTCTGTATACAGACACCACTCTTAAATACAGACATCCCTCTGTATACAGACACCACTCCTATATACAGACATCCCTCTGTATACAGACACCACTCCTATATACAGACATCCCTCTGTATACAGACACCACTCCTATATACAGACATCCCACTATATACAGACACCACTCCTATATACAGACATCCCCCTATATACAGACACCACTCCTATATACAGACATCCCTCTGTATACAGACACCACTCCTATATACAGACATCCCTCTATATACAGACACCACTCCTATATACAGACATCCCTCTATATACAGACACCACTCCTATATACAGACATCCCCTATACACAGACACCACTCCTATATACAGACATCCCTCTATATACAGACACCACTCTTATATACAGACATCCCTCTGTATACAGAAACCACTCCTATATACAGACATCCCTCTGTATGCAGACACCACTCCTATATACAGACATCCCTCTGTATACAGACACCACTCCTATATACAGACATCCCACTATATACAGACACCACTCCTATATACAGACATCCCCCTATATACAGACATCCCCCTATATACAGACACCACTCCTATATACAGACATCCCTCTGTATACAGACACCACTCCTATATACAGACATCCCTCTGTATACAGACACCACTCCTATATACAGACATCCCTCTATATACAGACACCACTCCTATATACAGACATCCCTCTATATACAGACACCACTCCTATATACAGACATCCCCTATATACAGACACCACTCCTATATACAGACATCCCTCTATATACAGACACCACTCCTATATACAGACATCCCTCTGTATACAGACACCATACCTATATACAGACATCCCCCTATATACAGACACCACTCCTATATACAGACATCCCTCTGTATACAGACACCACTCCTATATACAGACATCCCTCTATATACAGACACCACTCCTATATACAGACATCCCTCTATATACAGACACCACTCCTATATTCAGACATCCCCCTATATACAGACATCACTCCTATATACAGACATCCCTCTATATACAGACACCACTCCTATATACAGACATCCCTCTATATACAGACACCACTCCTATATACAGACAATCCCCTATATACAGACACCACTCCTATATACAGACATCCCCCTATATACAGACACCACTCCTATATACAGACATCCCTCTAAAAACAGACACCACTCCTATATACAGACATCCCCCTATAACAGACTCCTATATACAGGTCAGAGTTGTGGGTCACTTACTTTTCACACACGGGGCCGGGGGGCACTTACTTTTCACACACGGGGCCGGGGGGCACTTACTTTTCACATACGGGGTCGGGGGCGCACTTACTTTTGCACACGGGGCCGGGGGCGCACTTACTTTTGCACACGGGGCCGGGGGCGCACTTACTTTTGCACACGGGGCCGGGGGCGCACTTACTTTTGCACACGGGGCCGGGGGCGCACTTACTTTTGCACACGGGGCCGGGGGCGCACTTACTTTTGCACACGGGGTCGGGGGCGCACTTACTTTTGCACACGGGGCCGGGGGCGCACTTACTTTTGCACACGGGGCCGGGGGCGCACTTACTTTTGCACACGGGGCCGGGGGCGCACTTACTTTTGCACACGGGGCCGGGGGCGCACTTACTTTTGCACACGGGGCCGGGGGCGCACTTACTTTTGCACACGGGGCCGGGGGCGCACTTACTTTTGCACACGGGGCCGGGGGCGCACTTACTTTTGCACACGGGGCCGGGGGCGCACTTACTTTTGCACACGGGGCCGGGGGCGCACTTACTTTTGCACACGGGGCCGGGGGCGCACTTACTTTTGCACACGGGGCCGGGGGCGCACTTACTTTTGCACACGGGGCCGGGGGCGCACTTACTTTTGCACACGGGGCCGGGGGCGCACTTACTTTTCACACACGGGGCCGGGGGGGGCATTTACTTTTCACACACGGGGCCGGGGGGCACTTACTTTTCACACACGGGGCCGGGGGGGCACTTACTTTTCACACACGGGGCCGGGGGGGCACTTACTTTTGACACACGGGGCAGGGGGGGCACTTACTTTTCACACACGGGGCCGGGGGGCACTTACTTTTCACACACGGGGCCGGGGGGCACTTACTTTTCACACACGGGGCCGGGGGGCACTTACTTTTCACACACGGGGCCGGGGGGGCACTTACTTTTCACACACGGGACGAGAGGGTGTCATAGTCACTTTATTCTGATGTTTGACTTTGATAAATGATCATGTCCTAAAATGGACAGCGTACATTTGCATAGCTGCCATCTTTGGAAGGTCAAGTTGGGGGTAATGGAAAGTTCGCCATTATTTCCTATGGGAAATTTTTTTTAAAAAATGCGATTTAAATAAAATCTACATATCGGATCGACTATAAAAGTCATAGCACACCTGTCCCCACCGAGGCCTTCGAAACGCCGCCTGAACGGGGTCTCTGCGCCGAGCGGTTCGGGCCGCATTAATTGCGGAAAACGCGGAGAAGAAGAATAATAATAAACTAGATGGGCATTTCCTGAAGGAAATACATGGTGCTTGAACAGCGCTGCCAGCTTTACAGCAGCACTTCACACACCAGGGGAGCACTTACTTTTGCACACCCGGGACCGGGGCGCACTTACTTTTGCACACGGGGCCGGGGGCACGCTTACTTTTGCACACGGGGCCGGGGGCGCGCTTACTTTTGCACACGGGGCCAAGGGCGCCATTACTTTTGCACACGGGGCCGGGGGCGCGCTTACTTTTGCACACGGGGCCGGGGGCGCGCACTTTTGCACACGGGGCCAAGGGCGCGCTTACTTTTGCACACGGGGCCGGGGGCGCCATTACTTTTGCACACGGGGCCGGGGGCGCCATTACTTTTGCACACGGGGCCGGGGGCGCCATTACTTTTGCACACGGGGCCGGGGGGCGCCATTACTTTTGCACACGGGGCCGGGGGGCGCCATTACTTTTGCACACGGGGCCGGGGGCGCCATTACTTTTGCACACGGGGCCGGGGGCGCCATTACTTTTGCACACGGGGTCGGGGGCGCCATTACTTTTGCACACGGGCCGGGGGCGCCATTACTTTTGCACACGGGGCCGGGGGCGCCATTACTTTTGCACACGGGGCCGGGGGCGCCATTACTTTTGCACACGGGGCCGGGGGCGCCATTACTTTTGCACACGGGGACGGGGGCGCGCTTACTTTTGCACACGGGGCCGGGGGCGCGCTTACTTTTGCACACGGGGCCGGGGGCGCCATTACTTTTGCACACGGGGCCGGGGGCCCCATTACTTTTGCACACGGGGCCGGGGGCGCCATTACTTTTGCACACGGGGACGGGGGCGCCATTACTTTTGCACACGGGGCCGGGGGCGTCATTACTTTTGCACACGGGGCCGGGGGCGCCATTACTTTTGCACACGGGGCCGGGGGCGCCATTACTTTTGCACACGGGGCCGGGGGCGCCATTACTTTTGCACACGGGGCCGGGGGCGCCATTACTTTTGCACACGGGACCGAGGGCGCCATTACTTTTGCACACGGGGCCGGGGGCGCCATTACTTTTGCACACGGGGCCGGGGGCGCCATTACTTTTGCACACGGGGCCGGGGGCGCCATTACTTTTGCACACGGGGACGGGGGCACCATTACTTTTGCACACGGGGCCGGGGGCGCACTTACTTTTGCACACGGGGCCGGGGGCGCGCTTACTTTTGCACACGGGGACGGGGGCGCGCTTACTTTTGCACACGGGGACGGGGGCGCGCTTACTTTTGCACACTGGGCCGGGGGCGCCATTACTTTTGCACACGGGGCCGGGGGCGCCATTACTTTTGCACACGGGGCCGGGGCGCCATTACTTTTGCACACGGGGCCGGGGGCGCCATTACTTTGGCAGACGGGGCCCGGGGCACCATTACTTTTGCACACGGGGCCGGAGGCGCCATTACTTTTGCACAAGGGGCCGGGGGCGCCATTACTTTTGCACATGGGGCCGGGGGCGCGCTTACTTTTGCACACGGGGCCGGGGGCGCGCTTACTTTTGCACACGGGGCCGGGGGCGTGCTTACTTTTGCACACGGGGCCAAGGGCGCGCTTACTTTTGCACACGGGGCCGGGGGCGCCATTACTTTTGCACACGGGGCCGGGGGCGCCATTACTTTTGCACACGGGGCCGGGGGCGCCATTACTTTTGCACACGGGGCCGGGGGCGCCATTACTTTTGCACACGGGGCCGGGGGCGCCATTACTTTTGCACACGGGGCCGGGGGCGCCATTACTTTTGCACACGGGGCCGGGGGCGCCATTACTTTTGCACACGGGGCCGGGGGCGCCATTACTTTTGCACACGGGGCCGGGGGCGCCATTACTTTTGCACACGGGGCCGGGGGCGCCATTACGTTTGCACACGGGGCCGGGGGCGCCATTACGTTTGCACACGGGGCCGGGGGCGCCATTACTTTTGCACACGGGGACGGGGGCGCCATTACTTTTGCACACGGGGACAGGGGCGCGCTTACTTTTGCACACGGGGCCGGGGGCACCATTACTTTTGCACACGGGGACGGGGGCGCGCTTACTTTTGCACACGGGGTCGGGGGCGTGCTTACTTTTGCACACGGGGCCGGGGGCGCCATTACTTTTGCACACGGGGCCGGGGGCGCCATTACTTTTGCACACGGGGCCGGGGGCGCCATTACTTTTGCACACGGGGCCGGGGGCGCCATTACTATTGCACACGGGGCCGGGGGCGCCATTACTTTTGCACACGGGGCCGGGGGCGTCATTACTTTTGCACACGGGGCCGGGGGCGCCATTACTTTTGCACACGGGGCCGGGGGCGCCATTACTTTTGCACACGGGGCCGGGGTCGCCATTACTTTTGCACACGGAGCCGGGGGCGCCATTACTTTTGCACACGGGGCCGGGGGCGCCATTACTTTTGCACACGGGGCCGGGGGCGCGCTTACTTTTGCACACGAGGCCGGGGGCGCGCTTACTTTTGCACACGGGGCCGGGGGCGCGCTTACTTTTGCACACGGTGCCGGGGGCGCGCTTACTTTTGCACACGGGGCCGGGGGGGCACTTACTTTTCACACACGGGGCCGGGGGGGCACTTACTTTTCACACACGGGGCCGGGGGCGCACTTACTTTTGCACACGGGGCCGGGGGCGCACTTACTTTTCACACACGGGGCCGGGGGGCACTTACTTTTCACACACGGGGCCGGGGGGCACTTACTTTTCACACACGGGGTCGGGGGGCACTTACTTTTCACACACGGGGCCGGGGGGCACTTACTTTTCACACACGGGGCCGGGGGGCACTTACTTTTCACACACGGGGTCGGGGGGCACTTACTTTTCACACACGGGGCCGGGGGGGCACTTACTTTTCACACACGGGGCCGGGGGGGCACTTACTTTTCACACACGGGACGAGAGGGTGTCATAGTCACTTTATTCTGATGTTTGACTTCGATAAATGATCATGTCCTAAAATGGACACCGTACATTTGCATAGCTGCCATCTTTGGAAGGTCAAGTTGGGGGTAATGGAAAGTTCGCCATTATTTCCTATGGGAATTTTTTTTTTTTTAAATGCGATTTAAATAAAATCTACATATCGGATCGACTATAAAAGTCATAGCACACCTGTCCCCACCGATGCCTTCGAAACGCCGCCTGAACGGGGTCTCTGCGCCGAGCGGTTCGGGCCGCATTAATTGCGGAAAACGCGGAGAAGAATAATAATAATAATAATAATAAAATATAAGAAATCGGATTACAATATGTTGCTTGAACCTAGGAGGTTCAAGCACCATAACTAGATGGGCATTTCCTGAAGGAAATACATGGTGCTTGAACAGCGCTGCCAGCTGCCAATGAACCTCAGGAGCAAGTCTGGCATGCAGGGCCCTGCCCCTGGGTATCCAATTTGGCCCCTTGGTAGCCACTTTGATGTGCGGGGCCCCTTGTTAGCAACTTTGGCCCCTTGGTAGCCATTTTGGCATGCAGGAATCCTTGGTAGCCACTTTGGCCACATCCTCTTATATACAGACATCACTCCTATATACAGACACCACTCCTATATACAGACACAACTCCTACATACAGACATCCCTCTATATACAGACACCACTACCATATACAGAGATCCCTCTATATACAGATAGCACTCCTATATACAGACATCCCTCTATATACAGACACCACTACAATATACAGACATCCTTCTATACACAGACACCACTCCTATAAACAGACATCCCACTATACACAGACATCCCCCTATATACAGACACCACTCCTATATACAGACATCCCTCTATATACAGACATCTCTCCCTTATACAGACATCCCCCTATATACAGACACCACTTCTATATAAAGACATACCTCTATATACAGACACCACTCCTATGTGCAGGCACCTCTCCTATATACAGACATCCCTCTATATACAGACAACACTCCTATATACAGACATCCCTCTATATACAGACACCACTCCTATATACAGACATCCCTCTATATACAGACATCTCTCCTATATACAGACATCCCTCTATATACAGACACCACTCCTATATACAGACATCCCCCTATATACAGACACCACACCTATATACAGACATCCCTCTATATACAGACACCACTCCTATATACAGACATCCTTCTATATACAGACACCACTCCTATATACAGACATCCCTCTATATACAGACACCACTCCTATATACAGACATCCCTCTATATACAGACACCACTTTTATATACAGACATCCCTCTATATACAGACACCACTCCTATATACAGACATCCCTCTGTATACAGACACCACTCCTTTATACAGACATCCCTCTATATACAGACACCACTCCTATATACAGACATCCCTCTATATACAGACACCACTCCTATATACAGACATCCCCCTATATACAGACACCACTCCTATATACAGACATGCCTCTATATACAGACACCACTCCTATATACAGACATCCCTCTATATACAGACATCTCTCCTATATACAGACATCCCTCTATATACAGACACCACTCCTATATACAGACATCCCTCTATATACAGACATCTCTCCTATATACAGACATCTCTCTATATACAGACACCACTCCTATATACAGACATCCCCCTATATACAGACACCACTCCTATATACAGACATCCCTCTATATACAGACACCACTCCTATATACAGACATCCGCTTATATACAGACACCACTTCTATATACAGACATCCTTCTATATACAGACATCTCTCCTATATTCAGACATCCCCCTATATACAGACACCACTCCTATATACAGACATCCCTCTATATACAGACATCTCTCCTATATTCAGACATCCCCCTATATAGAGACATCAATCCTATATACAGACATCCCCCTATATACAGACACCACTCCTATATACAGAAATCCCTCTATATACAGACACCACTCCTATATACAGACATCCCCCTATATACAGACACCACTCCTATATACAGACATCCCTCTATATACAGACATCCCCCTATATAGAGACACCACTCCTATATACAGACATCCCCCTATATACAGACATCACTCCTATATACAGACATCCCTCTATATACAGACACCACTCCTATATACAGACATCCCCTTATATACAGACACCACTCCTATATACAGACATCCCCCTATATACAGACACCACTCCTATATACAGACATCCCCCTATATACAGACTCCTATATACAGGTCAGAGTTGTGGGTCACTTACTCTTCACAAACGGGGCCAGGGGGCACTTACTTTTCACACACGGGGCCAGGGGGCACTTACTTTTCACACACGGGGCCGGGGGGGCACCTACTTTTCACACACGGGGCCGGGGGTGCACTTACTTTTCACACACGGGGCAGGGGGGCACTTACTTTTTCACACACGGGGCCGGGGGGCACTTACTTTTCACACACAGGGCCGGGGGGGCACTTACTTTTCACACACGGGGCCAGGGGGCACTTAATTTTCACACACGGGGCCGGGGGGCACTTACTTTTCACACACGGGGCCGGGGGGCACTTACTTTTCACACACGGGGCCGGGGGGGCACTTACTTTTCACACACGGGGCCGGGGGGGCACCTACTTCTCACACACGGGGCCGGGGGGGCACTTACTTTTCACACACGGGGCCGGGGGGGCACTTACTTTCACACACGGGGCCGGGGGGGCACTTACTTTCACACACGGGGCCGGGGGGCACTTACTTTTCACACACGGGGCCGGGGGGGCACTTACTTTTCACACAAGGGGCCGGGGGGCACTTACTTTTCACACACGGGGCCGGGGGGGCACTTACTTTTCACACAAGGGGCCGGGGGCACTTACTTTTCACACACGGGGCCGTGGGGGCACTTACTTTTCACACACGGGGCTGGGGGGCACTTAATTTTCACACACGGGGCCGGGGGGGCACTTACTTTTGCACACCCGGGACCGGGGCGCACTTTTGCACACGGGGTCGGGGGCGCACTTACTTTTGCACACGGGTCCGGGGGCGCACTTACATTTGCACACGGGGCCGGGGGCGCACTTACTTTTGCACACGGGGCCGGGGGCGCACTTACTTTTGCACACGGGGCCGGGGGCGCACTTACTTTTGCACACGGGGCCGGGGGCGCACTTACTTTTGCACACGGGGCCGGGGGCGCACTTACTTTTGCACACGGGGCCGGGGGCGCACTTACTTTTGCACACGGGGTCGGGGGCGCACTTACTTTTGCACACGGGGCCGGGGGCGCACTTACTTTTGCACACGGGGCCGGGGGCGCACTTACTTTTGCACACGGGGCCGGGGGCGCACTTACTTTTGCACACGGGGCCGGGGGCGCACTTACTTTTGCACACGGGGCCGGGGGCGCACTTACTTTTGCACACGGGGCCGGGGGCGCACTTACTTTTGCACACGGGGCCGGGGGCGCACTTACTTTTGCACACGGGGCCGGGGGCGCACTTACTTTTGCACACGGGGCCGGGGGCGCACTTACTTTTGCACACGGGGCCGGGGGCGCACTTACTTTTGCACACGGGGCCGGGGGCGCACTTACTTTTGCACACGGGGCCGGGGGCGCACTTACTTTTCACACACGGGGCCGGGGGGGGGCATTTACTTTTCACACACGGGGCCGGGGGGCACTTACTTTTCACACACGGGGCCGGGGGGGCACTTACTTTTCACACACGGGGCCGGGGGGGCACTTACTTTTGACACACGGGGCAGGGGGGGCACTTACTTTTCACACACGGGGCCGGGGGGCACTTACTTTTCACACACGGGGCCGGGGGGCACTTACTTTTCACACACGGGGCCGGGGGGCACTTACTTTTCACACACGGGGCCGGGGGGGCACTTACTTTTCACACACGGGACGAGAGGGTGTCATAGTCACTTTATTCTGATGTTTGACTTTGATAAATGATCATGTCCTAAAATGGACAGCGTACATTTGCATAGCTGCCATCTTTGGAAGGTCAAGTTGGGGGTAATGGAAAGTTCGCCATTATTTCCTATGGGAAATTTTTTTAAAAAAATGCGATTTAAATAAAATCTACATATCGGATCGACTATAAAAGTCATAGCACACCTGTCCCCACCGAGGCCTTCGAAACGCCGCCTGAACGGGGTCTCTGCGCCGAGCGGTTCGGGCCGCATTAATTGCGGAAAACGCGGAGAAGAAGAATAATAATAAACTAGATGGGCATTTCCTGAAGGAAATACATGGTGCTTGAACAGCGCTGCCAGCTTTACAGCAGCACTTCACACACCAGGGGAGCACTTACTTTTGCACACCCGGGACCGGGGCGCACTTACTTTTGCACACGGGGCCGGGGGCACGCTTACTTTTGCACACGGGGCCGGGGGCGCGCTTACTTTTGCACACGGGGCCAAGGGCGCCATTACTTTTGCACACGGGGCCGGGGGCGCGCTTACTTTTGCACACGGGGCCGGGGGCGCGCACTTTTGCACACGGGGCCAAGGGCGCGCTTACTTTTGCACACCGGGCCGGGGGCGCCATTACTTTTGCACACGGGGCCGGGGGCGCCATTACTTTTGCACACGGGGCCGGGGGCGCCATTACTTTTGCACACGGGGCCGGGGGGCGCCATTACTTTTGCACACGGGGCCGGGGGGCGCCATTACTTTTGCACACGGGGCCGGGGGCGCCATTACTTTTGCACACGGGGCCGGGGGCGCCATTACTTTTGCACACGGGGTCGGGGGCGCCATTACTTTTGCACACGGGGCCGGGGGCGCCATTACTTTTGCACACGGGGCCGGGGGCGCCATTACTTTTGCACACGGGGCCGGGGGCGCCATTACTTTTGCACACGGGGCCGGGGGCGCCATTACTTTTGCACACGGGGACGGGGGCAGGCTTACTTTTGCACACGGGGCCGGGGGCGCCATTACTTTTGCACACGGGGCCGGGGGCCCCATTACTTTTGCACACGGGGCCGGGGGCGCCATTACTTTTGCACACGGGGCCGGGGGCGCCATTACTTTTGCACACGGGGCCGGGGGCGTCATTACTTTTGCACACGGGGCCGGGGGCGCCATTACTTTTGCACACGGGGCCGGGGGCGCCATTACTTTTGCACACGGGGCCGGGGGCGCCATTACTTTTGCACACGGGGCCGGGGGCGCCATTACTTTTGCACACGGGACCGAGGGCGCCATTACTTTTGCACACGGGGCCGGGGGCGCCATTACTTTTGCACACGGGGCCGGGGGCGCCATTACTTTTGCACACGGGGCCGGGGGCGCCATTACTTTTGCACACGGGGACGGGGGCACCATTACTTTTGCACACGGGGCCGGGGGCGCACTTACTTTTGCACACGGGGCCGGGGGCGCGCTTACTTTTGCACACGGGGACGGGGGCGCGCTTACTTTTGCACACGGGGACGGGGGCGCGCTTACTTTTGCACACTGGGCCGGGGGCGCCATTACTTTTGCACACGGGGCCGGGGGCGCCATTACTTTTGCACACGGGGCCGGGGCGCCATTACTTTTGCACACGGGGCCGGGGGCGCCATTACTTTGGCAGACGGGGCCCGGGGCGCCATTACTTTTGCACACGGGGCCGGAGGCGCCATTACTTTTGCACAAGGGGCCGGGGGCGCCATTACTTTTGCACATGGGGCCGGGGGCGCGCTTACTTTTGCACACGGGGCCGGGGGCGCGCTTACTTTTGCACACGGGGCCGGGGGCGTGCTTACTTTTGCACACGGGGCCAAGGGCGCGCTTACTTTTGCACACGGGGCCGGGGGCGCCATTACTTTTGCACACGGGGCCGGGGGCGCCATTACTTTTGCACACGGGGCCGGGGGCGCCATTACTTTTGCACACGGGGCCGGGGGCGCCATTACTTTTGCACACGGGGCCGGGGGCGCCATTACTTTTGCACACGGGGCCGGGGGCGCCATTACTTTTGCACACGGGGCCGGGGGCGCCATTACTTTTGCACACGGGGCCGGGGGCGCCATTACGTTTGCACACGGGGCCGGGGGCGCCATTACGTTTGCACACGGGGCCGGGGGCGCCATTACTTTTGCACACGGGGACGGGGGCGCCATTACTTTTGCACACGGGGACAGGGGCGCGCTTACTTTTGCACACGGGGCCGGGGGCACCATTACTTTTGCACACGGGGACGGGGGCGCGCTTACTTTTGCACACGGGGTCGGGGGCGTGCTTACTTTTGCACACGGGGCCGGGGGCGCCATTACTTTTGCACACGGGGCCGGGGGCGCCATTACTTTTGCACACGGGGCCGGGGGCGCCATTACTTTTGCACACGGGGCCGGGGGCGCCATTACTATTGCACACGGGGCCGGGGGCGCCATTACTTTTGCACACGGGGCCGGGGGCGTCATTACTTTTGCACACGGGGCCGGGGGCGCCATTACTTTTGCACACGGGGCCGGGGGCGCCATTACTTTTGCACACGGGGCCGGGGTCGCCATTACTTTTGCACACGGAGCCGGGGGCGCCATTACTTTTGCACACGGGGCCGGGGGCGCCATTACTTTTGCACACGGGGCCGGGGGCGCGCTTACTTTTGCACACGAGGCCGGGGGCGCGCTTACTTTTGCACACGGGGCCGGGGGCGCGCTTACTTTTGCACACGGTGCCGGGGGCGCGCTTACTTTTGCACACGGGGCCGGGGGGGCACTTACTTTTCACACACGGGGCCGGGGGGGCACTTACTTTTCACACACGGGGCCGGGGGCGCACTTACTTTTGCACACGGGGCCGGGGGCGCACTTACTTTTCACACACGGGGCCGGGGGGCACTTACTTTTCACACACGGGGCCGGGGGGCACTTACTTTTCACACACGGGGTCGGGGGGCACTTACTTTTCACACACGGGGCCGGGGGGGCACTTACTTTTCACACACGGGGCCGGGGGGGCACTTACTTTTCACACACGGGACGAGAGGGTGTCATAGTCACTTTATTCTGATGTTTGACTTCGATAAATGATCATGTCCTAAAATGGACACCGTACATTTGCATAGCTGCCATCTTTGGAAGGTCAAGTTGGGGGTAATGGAAAGTTCGCCATTATTTCCTATGGGAATTTTTTTTTTTTAAATGCGATTTAAATAAAATCTACATATCGGATCGACTATAAAAGTCATAGCACACCTGTCCCCACCGATGCCTTCGAAACGCCGCCTGAACGGGGTCTCTGCGCCGAGCGGTTCGGGCCGCATTAATTGCGGAAAACGCGGAGAAGAATAATAATAATAATAATAATAAAATATAAGAAATCGGATTACAATATGTTGCTTGAACCTAGGAGGTTCAAGCACCATAACTAGATGGGCATTTCCTGAAGGAAATACATGGTGCTTGAACAGCGCTGCCAGCTGCCAATGAACCTCAGGAGCAAGTCTGGCATGCAGGGCCCTGCCCCTGGGTATCCAATTTGGCCCCTTGGTAGCCACTTTGATGTGCGGGGCCCCTTGTTAGCAACTTTGGCCCCTTGGTAGCCATTTTGGCATGCAGGAATCCTTGGTAGCCACTTTGGCCACATCCTCTTATATACAGACATCACTCCTATATACAGACACCACTCCTATATACAGACACAACTCCTACATACAGACATCCCTCTATATACAGACACCACTACCATATACAGAGATCCCTCTATATACAGATAGCACTCCTATATACAGACATCCCTCTATATACAGACACCACTACAATATACAGACATCCTTCTATACACAGACACCACTCCTATAAACAGACATCCCACTATACACAGACATCCCCCTATATACAGACACCACTCCTATATACAGACATCCCTCTATATACAGACATCTCTCCCTTATACAGACATCCCCCTATATACAGACACCACTTCTATATAAAGACATACCTCTATATACAGACACCACTCCTATGTGCAGGCACCTCTCCTATATACAGACATCCCTCTATATACAGACAACACTCCTATATACAGACATCCCTCTATATACAGACACCACTCCTATATACAGACATCCCTCTATATACAGACATCTCTCCTATATACAGACATCCCTCTATATACAGACACCACTCCTATATACAGACATCCCCCTATATACAGACACCACTCCTATATACAGACATCCCTCTATATACAGACACCACTCCTATATACAGACATCCTTCTATATACAGACACCACTCCTATATACAGACATCCCTCTATATACAGACACCACTCCTATATACAGACATCCCTCTATATACAGACACCACTTTTATATACAGACATCCCTCTATATACAGACACCACTCCTATATACAGACATCCCTCTGTATACAGACACCACTCCTTTATACAGACATCCCTCTATATACAGACACCACTCCTATATACAGACATCCCTCTATATACAGACACCACTCCTATATACAGACATCCCCCTATATACAGACACCACTCCTATATACAGACATGCCTCTATATACAGACACCACTCCTATATACAGACATCCCTCTATATACAGACATCTCTCCTATATACAGACATCCCTCTATATACAGACACCACTCCTATATACAGACATCCCTCTATATACAGACATCTCTCCTATATACAGACATCTCTCTATATACAGACACCACTCCTATATACAGACATCCCCCTATATACAGACACCACTCCTATATACAGACATCCCTCTATATACAGACACCACTCCTATATACAGACATCCGCTTATATACAGACACCACTTCTATATACAGACATCCTTCTATATACAGACATCTCTCCTATATTCAGACATCCCCCTATATACAGACACCACTCCTATATACAGACATCCCTCTATATACAGACATCTCTCCTATATTCAGACATCCCCCTATATAGAGACATCAATCCTATATACAGACATCCCCCTATATACAGACACCACTCCTATATACAGAAATCCCTCTATATACAGACACCACTCCTATATACAGACATCCCCCTATATACAGACACCACTCCTATATACAGACATCCCTCTATATACAGACATCCCCCTATATAGAGACACCACTCCTATATACAGACATCCCCCTATATACAGACATCACTCCTATATACAGACATCCCTCTATATACAGACACCACTCCTATATACAGACATCCCCTTATATACAGACACCACTCCTATATACAGACATCCCCCTATATACAGACACCACTCCTATATACAGACATCCCCCTATATACAGACTCCTATATACAGGTCAGAGTTGTGGGTCACTTACTCTTCACAAACGGGGCCAGGGGGCACTTACTTTTCACACACGGGGCCAGGGGGCACTTACTTTTCACACACGGGGCCGGGGGGGCACCTACTTTTCACACACGGGGCCGGGGGTGCACTTACTTTTCACACACGGGGCAGGGGGGCACTTACTTTTTCACACACGGGGCCGGGGGGCACTTACTTTTCACACACAGGGCCGGGGGGGCACTTACTTTTCACACACGGGGCCAGGGGGCACTTAATTTTCACACACGGGGCCGGGGGGCACTTACTTTTCACACACGGGGCCGGGGGGCACTTACTTTTCACACACGGGGCCGGGGGGGCACTTACTTTTCACACACGGGGCCGGGGGGGCACTTACTTCTCACACACGGGGCCGGGGGGCACTTACTTTTCACACACGGGGCCGGGGGGGCACTTACTTTCACACACGGGGCCGGGGGGGCACTTACTTTCACACACGGGGCCGGGGGGCACTTACTTTTCACACACGGGGCCGGGGGGGCACTTACTTTTCACACAAGGGGCCGGGGGGCACTTACTTTTCACACACGGGGCCGGGGGGGCACTTACTTTTCACACAAGGGGCCGGGGGCACTTACTTTTCACACACGGGGCCGTGGGGGCACTTACTTTTCACACACGGGGCTGGGGGGCACTTAATTTTCACACACGGGGCCGGGGGGGCACTTACTTTTGCACACCCGGGACCGGGGCGCACTTTTGCACACGGGGTCGGGGGCGCACTTACTTTTGCACACGGGTCCGGGGGCGCACTTACATTTGCACACGGGGCCGGGGGCGCACTTACTTTTGCACACGGGGCCGGGGGCGCACTTACTTTTGCACACGGGGCCGGGGGCGCACTTACTTTTGCACACGGGGCCGGGGGCGCACTTACTTTTGCACACGGGGCCGGGGGCGCACTTACTTTTGCACACGGGGCCGGGGGCGCAATTACTTTTGCACACGGGGCCGGGGGCGCCCTTACTTTTGCACACGGGGCCAGGGGCGCACTTACTTTTGCACACGGGGCCGGGGGGGCACTTACTTTTCACACACGGGACGAGAGGGTGTCATAGTCACTTTATTCTGATGTTTGACTTTGATAAATGATCATGTCCTAAAATGGACACCGTACATTTGCATAGCTGCCATCTTTGGAAGGTCAAGTTGGGGGTAATGGAAAGTTCGCCATTATTTCCTATGGGAAATTTTTTTTTTAAAATGCGATTTAAATAAAATCTACATATCGGATCGACCATAAAAGTCATAGCACACCTGTCCCCACCGAGGCCTTCGAAACGCCGCCTGAACGGGGTCTCTGCGCCGAGCGGTTCGGGCCGCATTAATTGCGGAAAACGCGGAGAAGAAGAATAATAATAAACTAGATGGGCATTTCCTGAAGGAAATACATGGTGCTTGAACAGCGCTGCCAGCTGCCAATGAACCTCAGGAGCAAGTCTGGCATGCAGGGCCCTGCCCCTGGGTATCCAATTTGGCCCCTTGGTAGCCACTTTGATGTGTGGGGCCCCTTGTTAGCAACTTTGGCCCCTTGGTAGCCATTTTGGCATGCAGGAATCCTTGGTAGCCACTAGGGTTGAGCGACTTTCATTTTTTTAAGATCGAGTAGGGTTTTGGGAAACCCGATTTTGTCCAGAGTCGAGTCGAGTGCAGTCGGCCGATTATCGCTAAAAGTCGGGGATCGACCGAAACACGAAACCCAATGCAAGTCAATGGGGAAGCATAGTCGGCAGTGAGTGGAGGCCAGGAAAACACCTACAGTGCCCATTTTAATGCCAAAAACATCCATTCTTGTTTCTGAAGCTTGCCAATCTTAATTAACTGTATAATAGTAGTTGGGCATAGGGAATTGGGGGAAAGTTGTGGGGGGAGTAGGGCTGGCTCAAGTTTTTCGTGGGCCCAGGAAATGCGGACTACGTCACGGCGGTGTTGCAGGGAAAGGTAAGTATTTAAAAGTTGCAAGTGCTGTGATCCTGAGCAAGCAGGGGGGGGGCCCACTCGTTCGCATTGCCACTGGCACAGGGCCCCTCAAAGTACGGCGGTGTGTTTGCATGGCGGGGGCGCCTCCCACCAGCAGCGACACTTTTGCGTACTCTGAGGGGCCCTGTGCCAGTGACGTCGCCAACGAGTATGCCCCCCCACCTGATGAAGGAACCTGCACTTTCATCTGCACCTTCCTCTTTGTCCCTGTGTAAGGTGGTATAACATGCGGGAAGGGGAACCTTACTTTCAGCAGGGACAGATTCTGGCTGTGTAGAGTACAAGGGGAATGTAGTGGTCTAGGTCAATGTACCAGCAGACTCATTTAGCAGTGGCTGGGCAATGGGCAGGATGAGGAGGAAACAGATATAGGGCCAAAGAATAAAGTAGGCTACATGCAGTTCAAAATTGGTAACAGGACTAAACAGGCGGCATTGCTTTGTTCAGTGGAGTAGCAAACCCAAGAGCAGCAGACACTGTTTCAAGGGCCTAACCACACTAGTAGGCCAAATGCAGTTTAATATCTGATAGTATAGGGCGAAAGCCAGAATGTGGAAGCTCAGCTTTGTTCAGTTGAGGACAACACCAGGGAGGGGCAGACACCTTTAGTAGGCCGGAAAAGCCTATTGCATTTTTTAAAATGGTAATTTGGAGCAGAAGGTTGAAGCTCAGCTTTATTTAGTTGAGGGCAACACCAGGCAGGGGCACACAGACAGACACCTTTAGTAGGCCGGAAAAGCCTATTGCATTTTTCAAAATGGTAATTTGGAGCAGAAGGTTGAAGCTCAGCTTTATTTAGTTGAGGGCAACACCAGGGAGGGGCAGAAGCCGTTAGTAGGCCCTAACCACCATTTTTTTTTTTAAAACCACATAATGAGAGCCGGAAGGTTGAAGCTCAGCTTTATTTAGTTGAGGACAACACCAGGCAGGGGCACACAGACAGACACCTTTAGCAGGCCTGAAAAGCCTATTGCATTTTTCAAAATGGTAATTTGGAGCAGAAGGTTGAAGCTCAGCTTTATTTAGTTGAGGGCAACACCAGGGAGGGGCAGAAGCCGTTAGTAGGCCCTAACCACCATTTTTTTTTTTAAAACCACATAATGAGAGCCGGAAGGTTGAAGCTCAGCTTTATTTAGTTGAGGACAACACCAGGGAGGGGCAGAAGCCGTTAGTAGGCCCTAACCACCATTTTTTTTTTAAAACCACTTAATGAGAGCCGGAAGGTTGAAGCTCAGCTTTATTTAGTTGAGGACAACACCAGGGAGGGGCAGAAGCCGTTAGTAGGCCCTAACCACCATTTTTTTTTTTAAAACCACATAATGAGAGCCGGAAGGTTGAAGCTCAGCTTTATTTAGTTGAGGACAACACCAGGGAGGGGCACACAGACAGACACCTTTTGTAGGCCTGAAAAGCCTATTGCATTTTTCAAAATGGTAATTTGGAGCAGAAGGTTGAAGCTCAGCTTTATTTAGTTGAGGGCAACACCAGGGAGGGGCAGAAGCCGTTAGTAGGCCCTAACCACCATTTTTTTTTTAAAACCACATAATGAGAGCCGGAAGGTTGAAGCTCAGCTTTATTTAGTTGAGGACAACACCAGGGAGGGGCAGAAGCCGTTAGTAGGCCCTAACCACCATTTTTTTTTTTAAAACCACATAATGAGAGCCGGAAGGTTGAAGCTCAGCTTTATTTAGTTGAGGACAACACCAGGGAGGGGCACACAGACAGACACCTTTAGTAGGCCGGAAAAGCCTATTGCATTTTTCAAAATGGTAATTTGGAGCAGAAGGTTGAAGCTCAGCTTTATTTAGTTGAGGGCAACACCAGGGAGGGGCAGAAGCCGTTAGTAGGCCCTAACCACCATTTTTTTTTTTAAAACCACATAATGAGAGCCGGAAGGTTGAAGCTCAGCTTTATTTAGTTGAGGACAACACCAGGCAGGGGCACACAGACAGACACCTTTAGTAGGCCTGAAAAGCCTATTGCATTTTTCAAAATGGTAATTTGGAGCAGAAGGTTGAAGCTCAGCTTTATTTAGTTGAGGGCAACACCAGGGAGGGGCAGAAGCCGTTAGTAGGCCCTAACCACCATTTTTTTTTTTAAAACCACATAATGAGAGCCGGAAGGTTGAAGCTCAGCTTTATTTAGTTGAGGACAACACCAGGGAGGGGCAGAAGCCGTTAGTAGGCCCTAACCACCATTTTTTTTTTTAAAACCACATAATGAGAGTCGGAAGGTTGAAGCTCAGCTTTATTTAGTTGAGGACAACACCAGGGAGGGGCACACAGACAGACACCTTTTGTAGGCCTGAAAAGCCTATTGCATTTTTCAAAATGGTAATTTGGAGCAGAAGGTTGAAGCTCAGCTTTATTTAGTTGAGGGCAACACCAGGGAGGGGCAGAAGCCGTTAGTAGGCCCTAACCACCATTTTTTTTTTTAAAACCACATAATGAGAGCCGGAAGGTTGAAGCTCAGCTTTATTTAGTTGAGGACAACACCAGGGAGGGGCAGAAGCCGTTAGTAGGCCCTAACCACCATTTTTTTTTTTAAAACCACATAATGAGAGCCGGAAGGTTGAAGCTCAGCTTTATTTAGTTGAGGACAACACCAGGGAGGGGCACACAGACAGACACCTTTAGTAGGCCGGAAAAGCCTATTGCATTTTTCAAAATGGTAATTTGGAGCAGAAGGTTGAAGCTCAGCTTTATTTAGTTGAGGACAACACCAGGGAGGGGCAGAAGCCGTTAGTAGGCCCTAACCACCATTTTTTTTTTTAAAACCACATAATGAGAGCCGGAAGGTTGAAGCTCAGCTTTATTTAGTTGAGGACAACACCAGGGAGGGGCACACAGACAGACACCTTTTGTAGGCCTGAAAAGCCTATTGCATTTTTCAAAATGGTAATTTGGAGCAGAAGGTTGAAGCTCAGCTTTATTTAGTTGAGGGCAACACCAGGGAGGGGCAGAAGCCGTTAGTAGGCCCTAACCACCATTTTTTTTTTTAAAACCACATAATGAGAGCCGGAAGGTTGAAGCTCAGCTTTATTTAGTTGAGGACAACACCAGGGAGGGGCAGAAGCCGTTAGTAGGCCCTAACCACCATTTTTTTTTTTAAAACCACATAATGAGAGCCGGAAGGTTGAAGCTCAGCTTTATTTAGTTGAGGACAACACCAGGGAGGGGCAGAAGCCGTTAGTAGGCCCTAACCACCATTTTTTTTTTTAAAACCACTTAATGAGAGCCGGAAGGTTGAAGCTCAGCTTTATTTAGTTGAGGACAACACCAGGGAGGGGCAGAAGCCGTTAGTAGGCCCTAACCACCATTTTTTTTTTTAAAACCACTTAATGAGAGCCGGAAGGTTGAAGCTCAGCTTTATTTAGTTGAGGACAACACCAGGGAGGGGCAGAAGCCGTTAGTAGGCCCTAACCACCATTTTTTTTTTTAAAACCACATAATGAGAGCCGGAAGGTTGAAGCTCAGCTTTATTTAGTTGAGGACAACACCAGGGAGGGGCAGAAGCCGTTAGTAGGCCCTAACCACCATTTTTTTTTTTAAAACCACATAATGAGAGCCGGAAGGTTGAAGCTCAGCTTTATTTAGTTGAGGACAACACCAGGGAGGGGCAGAAGCCGTTAGTAGGCCCTAACCACCATTTTTTTTTTTAAAACCACATAATGAGAGCCGGAAGGTTGAAGCTCAGCTTTATTTAGTTGAGGACAACACCAGGCAGGGGCACACAGACAGACACCTTTAGTAGGCCTGAAAAGCCTATTGCATTTTTCAAAATGGTAATTTGGAGCAGAAGGTTGAAGCTCAGCTTTATTTAGTTGAGGGCAACACCAGGGAGGGGCAGAAGCCGTTAGTAGGCCCTAACCAAAGTTGAAGGCCAAATGCAGTTTAATTTCTGATACTATAGGCCGAAAGCCAGAAGGTGGAAGTTCCGATTTAGACAGTGGAGGACAATTTGAATTAGGGACTGCAGACAGACTTAGTAGGCTGTCCCCTGTGGACCATGCATCCACCACATTAACCCATTGCGCCGTAATGGACACGTAATCTTCCGTGGCCATGCCTACAGGTCCATGCGTCTGTTGTCGGGTGCACCTTTGTACTCACAGATTGCCAGAGTGCATGGACAATGCGGTCTTTTACATGCTGGTGGAGGGTTGGGATGGCTTTTCTCGCAAAAGAAGTGTCGACTGGTTAGCTTGTAGCGTGGTACAGCGTAGTCCATCATGGCCTTATTAATAGTAAATAAAATATATAACTAGGCTCTATGAACTTTTAAATAGGTTCCAGGGGTACACGGGCAGCATTGGTGTGGTCAGTGGAGGAGTATTGCAAGTAGGGGCTGCAGACAGGCTATCAAAGGCCTAAAATAACAAACAGTAGGCAGTCATGGCAGTTTTACATCGGTTACATGGATACACAGGCAGGCACTCCAGGCAGCATTGTGGTCAGTGGAGGAGTATTGCAAGTAGGGGCCGCAGACAGGCTATCAAAGGCCTAAAATAACAAACAGTAGGCAGTCATGGCAGTTTTACATCGGTTACATGGATACACGGGCAGGCAGCTTGGTGGTCAGTGGAGGAGTATTTAAAGTAGGGACCGCAGACAGGCTATCAAAGGCCTAAAATAACAAACAATAGGCTCATGGCAGTTTCACAGCGGTTACATGGATACACGGGCAGGCAGCTTGGTGGTGGTGAGTGGAGGAGTATTTAAAGTAGGGACCGCAGACAGGCTTCAAAGGCCTAACATAAGAAAATGGGCTGGCTGTAGGCACTTTATAATTGGTTCCAGGGGTACACGGGCAGCAGTGGTCTGGTCAGTGGAGGAGTATTTAAAGTAGGGACCGCAGACAGGCTATCAAAGGCCTAACATAACAAACAATAGGCTCATGGCAGTTTCACAGCGGTTACATGGATACACGGGCAGGCAGCTTGGTGGTGGTGAGTGGAGGAGTATTTAAAGTAGGGACCGCAGACAGGCTTCAAAGGCCTAACATAAGAAAATGGGCTGGCTGTAGGCACTTTATAATTGGTTCCAGGGGTACACGGGCAGCAGTGGTCTGGTCAGTGGAGGAGTATTTAAAGTAGGGACCGCAGACAGGCTTCAAAGGCCTAACATAAGAAAATGGGCTGGCTGTAGGCACTTTATAATTGGTTCCAGGGGTACACGGGCAGCAGTGGTCTGGTCAGTGGAGGAGTATTTAAAGTAGGGACCGCAGACAGGCTTCAAAGGCCTAACATAAGAAAATGGGCTGGCTGTAGGCACTTTATAATTGGTTCCAGGGGTACACGGGCAGCAGTGGTCTGGTCAGTGGAGGAGTATTTAAAGTAGGGACCGCAGACAGGCTATCAAAGGCCTAACATAACAAACAATAGGCTCATGGCAGTTTCACAGCGGTTACATGGATACACGGGCAGGCAGCTTGGTGGTGGTGAGTGGAGGAGTATTTAAAGTAGGGACCGCAGACAGGCTTCAAAGGCCTAACATAAGAAAATGGGCTGGCTGTAGGCACTTTATAATTGGTTCCAGGGGTACACGGGCAGCAGTGGTCTGGTCAGTGGAGGAGTATTTAAAGTAGGGACCGCAGACAGGCTATCAAAGGCCTAACATAACAAACAATAGGCTCATGGCAGTTTCACAGCGGTTACATGGATACACGGGCAGGCAGCTTGGTGGTGGTGAGTGGAGGAGTATTTAAAGTAGGGACCGCAGACAGGCTTCAAAGGCCTAACATAAGAAAATGGGCTGGCTGTAGGCACTTTATAATTGGTTCCAGGGGTACACGGGCAGCAGTGGTCTGGTCAGTGGAGGAGTATTTAAAGTAGGGACCGCAGACAAGCTTCAAAGGCCTAACATAAGAAAATGGGCTGGCTGTAGGCACTTTATAATTGGTTCCAGGGGTACACGGGCAGCAGTGGTCTGGTCAGTGGAGGAGTATTTAAAGTAGGGACCGCAGACAGGCTATCAAAGGCCTAACATAACAAACAATAGGCTCATGGCAGTTTCACAGCGGTTACATGGATACACGGGCAGGCAGCTTGGTGGTCAGTGGAGGAGTATTTAAAGTAGGGACCGCAGACAGGCTATCAAAGGCCTAAAATAACAAACAATAGGCTCATGGCAGTTTCACAGCGGTTACATGGATACACGGGCAGGCAGCTTGGTGGTGGTGAGTGGAGGAGTATTTAAAGTAGGGACCGCAGACAGGCTTCAAAGGCCTAACATAAGAAAATGGGCTGGCTGTAGGCACTTTATAATTGGTTCCAGGGGTACACGGGCAGCAGTGGTCTGGTCAGTGGAGGAGTATTTAAAGTAGGGACCGCAGACAGGCTATCAAAGGCCTAACATAACAAACAATAGGCTCATGGCAGTTTCACAGCGGTTACATGGATACACGGGCAGGCAGCTTGGTGGTGGTGAGTGGAGGAGTATTTAAAGTAGGGACCGCAGACAGGCTTCAAAGGCCTAACATAAGAAAATGGGCTGGCTGTAGGCACTTTATAATTGGTTCCAGGGGTACACGGGCAGCAGTGGTCTGGTCAGTGGAGGAGTATTTAAAGTAGGGACCGCAGACAGGCTATCAAAGGCCTAAAATAACAAACAATAGGCTCATGGCAGTTTCACAGCGGTTACATGGATACACGGGCAGGCAGCTTGGTGGTGGTGAGTGGAGGAGTATTTAAAGTAGGGACCGCAGACAGGCTTCAAAGGCCTAACATAAGAAAATGGGCTGGCTGTAGGCACTTTATAATTGGTTCCAGGGGTACACGGGCAGCAGTGGTCTGGTCAGTGGAGGAGTATTTAAAGTAGGGACCGCAGACAGGCTATCAAAGGCCTAACATAACAAACAATAGGCTCATGGCAGTTTTACAGCGGTTACATGGATACACAGGCAGCTTGGTGGTGAGTGGAGGAGTATTTAAAGTAGGGACCGCAGACAGGCTATCAAAGGCCTAAAATAACAAACAATAGGCTCATGGCAGTTTCACAGCGGTTACATGGATACACGGGCAGGCAGCTTGGTGGTCAGTGGAGGAGTATTTAAAGTAGGGACCGCAGACAGGCTATCAAAGGCCTAAAATAACAAACAATAGGCTCATGGCAGTTTCACAGCGGTTACATGGATACACGGGCAGGCAGCTTGGTGGTGGTGAGTGGAGGAGTATTTAAAGTAGGGACCGCAGACAGGCTTCAAAGGCCTAACATAAGAAAATGGGCTGGCTGTAGGCACTTTATAATTGGTTCCAGGGGTACACGGGCAGCAGTGGTCTGGTCAGTGGAGGAGTATTTAAAGTAGGGACCGCAGACAGGCTTCAAAGGCCTAACATAAGAAAATGGGCTGGCTGTAGGCACTTTATAATTGGTTCCAGGGGTACACGGGCAGCAGTGGTCTGGTCAGTGGAGGAGTATTTAAAGTAGGGACCGCAGACAGGCTTTCAAAGGCCTAACATAACAAACAATAGGCTCATGGCAGTTTTACAGCGGTTACATGGATACACAGGCAGCTTGGTGGTGAGTGGAGGAGTATTTAAAGTAGGGACCGCAGACAGGCTATCAAAGGCCTAAAATAACAAACAATAGGCTCATGGCAGTTTCACAGCGGTTACATGGATACACGGGCAGGCAGCTTGGTGGTCAGTGGAGGAGTATTTAAAGTAGGGACCGCAGACAGGCTATCAAAGGCCTAAAATAACAAACAATAGGCTCATGGCAGTTTCACAGCGGTTACATGGATACACGGGCAGGCAGCTTGGTGGTGGTGAGTGGAGGAGTATTTAAAGTAGGGACCGCAGACAGGCTTCAAAGGCCTAACATAAGAAAATGGGCTGGCTGTAGGCACTTTATAATTGGTTCCAGGGGTACACGGGCAGCAGTGGTCTGGTCAGTGGAGGAGTATTTAAAGTAGGGACCGCAGACAGGCTTCAAAGGCCTAACATAAGAAAATGGGCTGGCTGTAGGCACTTTATAATTGGTTCCAGGGGTACACGGGCAGCAGTGGTCTGGTCAGTGGAGGAGTATTTAAAGTAGGGACCGCAGACAGGCTATCAAAGGCCTAACATAACAAACAATAGGCTCATGGCAGTTTCACAGCGGTTACATGGATACACGGGCAGGCAGCTTGGTGGTCAGTGGAGGAGTATTTAAAGTAGGGACCGCAGACAGGCTATCAAAGGCCTAAAATAACAAACAATAGGCTCATGGCAGTTTCACAGCGGTTACATGGATACACGGGCAGGCAGCTTGGTGGTGGTGAGTGGAGGAGTATTTAAAGTAGGGACCGCAGACAGGCTTCAAAGGCCTAACATAAGAAAATGGGCTGGCTGTAGGCACTTTATAATTGGTTCCAGGGGTACACGGGCAGCAGTGGTCTGGTCAGTGGAGGAGTATTTAAAGTAGGGACCGCAGACAGGCTATCAAAGGCCTAACATAACAAACAATAGGCTCATGGCAGTTTCACAGCGGTTACATGGATACACGGGCAGGCAGCTTGGTGGTGGTGAGTGGAGGAGTATTTAAAGTAGGGACCGCAGACAGGCTTCAAAGGCCTAACATAAGAAAATGGGCTGGCTGTAGGCACTTTATAATTGGTTCCAGGGGTACACGGGCAGCAGTGGTCTGGTCAGTGGAGGAGTATTTAAAGTAGGGACCGCAGACAGGCTATCAAAGGCCTAACATAACAAACAATAGGCTCATGGCAGTTTTACAGCGGTTACATGGATACACAGGCAGCTTGGTGGTGAGTGGAGGAGTATTTAAAGTAGGGACCGCAGACAGGCTATCAAAGGCCTAAAATAACAAACAATAGGCTCATGGCAGTTTCACAGCGGTTACATGGATACACGGGCAGGCAGCTTGGTGGTCAGTGGAGGAGTATTTAAAGTAGGGACCGCAGACAGGCTATCAAAGGCCTAAAATAACAAACAATAGGCTCATGGCAGTTTCACAGCGGTTACATGGATACACGGGCAGGCAGCTTGGTGGTGGTGAGTGGAGGAGTATTTAAAGTAGGGACCGCAGACAGGCTTCAAAGGCCTAACATAAGAAAATGGGCTGGCTGTAGGCACTTTATAATTGGTTCCAGGGGTACACGGGCAGCAGTGGTCTGGTCAGTGGAGGAGTATTTAAAGTAGGGACCGCAGACAGGCTTCAAAGGCCTAACATAAGAAAATGGGCTGGCTGTAGGCACTTTATAATTGGTTCCAGGGGTACACGGGCAGCAGTGGTCTGGTCAGTGGAGGAGTATTTAAAGTAGGGACCGCAGACAGGCTATCAAAGGCCTAACATAACAAACAATAGGCTCATGGCAGTTTCACAGCGGTTACATGGATACACGGGCAGGCAGCTTGGTGGTCAGTGGAGGAGTATTTAAAGTAGGGACCGCAGACAGGCTATCAAAGGCCTAAAATAACAAACAATAGGCTCATGGCAGTTTCACAGCGGTTACATGGATACACGGGCAGGCAGCTTGGTGGTGGTGAGTGGAGGAGTATTTAAAGTAGGGACCGCAGACAGGCTTCAAAGGCCTAACATAAGAAAATGGGCTGGCTGTAGGCACTTTATAATTGGTTCCAGGGGTACACGGGCAGCAGTGGTCTGGTCAGTGGAGGAGTATTTAAAGTAGGGACCGCAGACAGGCTATCAAAGGCCTAACATAACAAACAATAGGCTCATGGCAGTTTCACAGCGGTTACATGGATACACGGGCAGGCAGCTTGGTGGTGGTGAGTGGAGGAGTATTTAAAGTAGGGACCGCAGACAGGCTTCAAAGGCCTAACATAAGAAAATGGGCTGGCTGTAGGCACTTTATAATTGGTTCCAGGGGTACACGGGCAGCAGTGGTCTGGTCAGTGGAGGAGTATTTAAAGTAGGGACCGCAGACAGGCTATCAAAGGCCTAACATAACAAACAATAGGCTCATGGCAGTTTTACAGCGGTTACATGGATACACAGGCAGCTTGGTGGTGAGTGGAGGAGTATTTAAAGTAGGGACCGCAGACAGGCTATCAAAGGCCTAAAATAACAAACAATAGGCTCATGGCAGTTTCACAGCGGTTACATGGATACACGGGCAGGCAGCTTGGTGGTCAGTGGAGGAGTATTTAAAGTAGGGACCGCAGACAGGCTATCAAAGGCCTAAAATAACAAACAATAGGCTCATGGCAGTTTCACAGCGGTTACATGGATACACGGGCAGGCAGCTTGGTGGTGGTGAGTGGAGGAGTATTTAAAGTAGGGACCGCAGACAGGCTTCAAAGGCCTAACATAAGAAAATGGGCTGGCTGTAGGCACTTTATAATTGGTTCCAGGGGTACACGGGCAGCAGTGGTCTGGTCAGTGGAGGAGTATTTAAAGTAGGGACCGCAGACAGGCTATCAAAGGCCTAACATAACAAACAATAGGCTCATGGCAGTTTTACAGCGGTTACATGGATACACAGGCAGCTTGGTGGTGAGTGGAGGAGTATTTAAAGTAGGGACCGCAGACAGGCTATCAAAGGCCTAAAATAACAAACAATAGGCTCATGGCAGTTTCACAGCGGTTACATGGATACACGGGCAGGCAGCTTGGTGGTCAGTGGAGGAGTATTTAAAGTAGGGACCGCAGACAGGCTATCAAAGGCCTAAAATAACAAACAATAGGCTCATGGCAGTTTCACAGCGGTTACATGGATACACGGGCAGGCAGCTTGGTGGTGGTGAGTGGAGGAGTATTTAAAGTAGGGACCGCAGACAGGCTTCAAAGGCCTAACATAAGAAAATGGGCTGGCTGTAGGCACTTTATAATTGGTTCCAGGGGTACACGGGCAGCAGTGGTCTGGTCAGTGGAGGAGTATTTAAAGTAGGGACCGCAGACAGGCTATCAAAGGCCTAACATAACAAACAATAGGCTCATGGCAGTTTCACAGCGGTTACATGGATACACGGGCAGGCAGCTTGGTGGTGGTGAGTGGAGGAGTATTTAAAGTAGGGACCGCAGACAGGCTTCAAAGGCCTAACATAAGAAAATGGGCTGGCTGTAGGCACTTTATAATTGGTTCCAGGGGTACACGGGCAGCAGTGGTCTGGTCAGTGGAGGAGTATTTAAAGTAGGGACCGCAGACAGGCTATCAAAGGCCTAACATAACAAACAATAGGCTCATGGCAGTTTTACAGCGGTTACATGGATACACAGGCAGCTTGGTGGTGAGTGGAGGAGTATTTAAAGTAGGGACCGCAGACAGGCTATCAAAGGCCTAAAATAACAAACAATAGGCTCATGGCAGTTTCACAGCGGTTACATGGATACACAGGCAGCTTGGTGGTGAGTGGAGGAGTAGTGCAAGGAGTGTCTGTCCCAGTACTCCCAAAATATAAATAGATGTTAATGTCTCGCAAAACAACCAAAACAAAAAAAAAAGGTGGCATACTTAGGTACAGGGGTGGGCTCATCTACTGAGTTTCTGACATACTAATTTGGCAGTAACTATTTAATGGTGCCAATATAGGACACAGACACAGACTACTTTAAGTTGCATCATAGATGTCTACAAATTTGTATTGTCAGTGCCAGACATTGAATGATGTCAGCGAATAGACTAAAGATTGGTGGAGCTGTGCGACATAATTTTGCACGTGGTAGAGCACATTTTGAGCTGGGGTAGGGGGGAACTCTCTTGAGGCCGGCGGGACCGCCCCAGGGCCCCTCATGTTACAACGGTGTGTCTGACGTTGGGTGCGCACCACCACCGCCAGAGACACTACATTGTACTATGAGGGACCCAGTAGCAATGCCGTCAACCAAAAGCGAGCACACCCACCTCTTCAGACAAACAGCAGTCTCACGGGTGCTTGCGCCAAGTCGCGATACCACGGCCCCGTGTGGGGAGTTTTGCCATTTAGGGAGGTGTAAACATGTCGTATGCTGTACAATCAGCTGCAGCAAATTAGACATTAGAAAAGTAATTCACAGGCAAGAGCTTTTCATAGGAAAGCTAGGTGTCGGCCGGGCAAGGTGGGGCAAAAGATTTCGAAATCCAGTTGTGGTTCATTTTAATGAATGTTAGATCGTCAACATTTTGGGTAGCCAGACGAGTCCTTTTTTCGGTTAATATTGAACCTGCAGCACTGAATACTCTTTCTGATAGGACACTTGCTGCCGGGCAAGCAAGCTCCTGCAATGCATATTCTGCCAATTCTGGCCAGGTGTCTAATTTGGAGGCCCAGTAATCAAATGGGAATGACGGTTGAGGGAGAACATCGATAAGGGATGAAAAATAGTTAGTAACCATACTGGACAAATGTTGTCTCCTGTCACTTTCAATTGATGCAGCAGTACCTGTCCTGTCTGCGGTCATAGCAAAATCACTCCACAACCTGGTCAGAAAACCCCTCTGTCCAACGCCACTTCTGATGTGTGCACCCCTAACACTCCTAGTCTGCTGCCCCCTGGAGCTCGTGTGAGAACGATCACGTGCGCTGTGTGCTGGGAATGCCTGAAGCAAACGGTCAACAAGAGTTGATTGTTTGGTTGCTAATATTAGTTCCAAGTTCTCATGTGGCATAATATTTTGCAATTTGCCTTTATAGCGTGGATCAAGGAGGCAGGCCAACCAGTAATCGTCATCGTTCATCATTTTCGTAATGCGTGTGTCCCTTTTTAGGATACGTAAGGCATAATCCGCCATGTGGGCCAAAGTTCCACTTGTCAAATCTCCGGTTGTGATTGGTTGAGGGGCAGTTGCAGGCAAATCTACGTCACTTGTGTCCCTCAAAAAACCAGAACCCGGCCGTGACACGCAACCAATTTCCTGTGCCCCCGTGAAAGTTTCCGCATTAAAAATATACTCATCCCCATCATCCTCCTCGTCCTCCACCTCCTCTTCGCCCGCTACCTCGTCCTGTACACTGCCCTGACCAGACAATGGCTGACTGTCATCAAGGCTTCCCTCTTCCTCTGGTGCAGACGCCTGCTCCTTTATGTGCGTCAAACTTTGCATCAGCAGACGCATTAGGGGGATGCTCATGCTTATTACGGCGTTGTCTGCACTAACCAGCCGTGTGCATTCCTCAAAACACTGAAGGACTTGACACATGTCTTGTATCTTCGACCACTGCACACCTGACAACTCCATGTCTGCCATCCTACTGCCTGCCCGTGTATCCTCCCACAAATAAATAACAGCACGCCTCTGTTCGCACAGTCTCTGAAGCATGTGCAGTGTTGAGTTCCACCTTGTTGCAACGTCTATGATTAGGCGATGCTGGGGAAGGTTCAAAGACCGCTGATAGGTCTGCATACGGCTGGCGTGTACAGGCGAACGTCGGATATGTGAGCAAAGTGCACGCACTTTGAGGAGCAGGTCGGAGAACCCAGGATAAGTTTTCAATAAGCACTGCACCACCAGGTTTAAGGTGTGAGCCAGGCAAGGAATGTGTTTCAGTTGGGAAAGGGAGATGGCAGCCATGAAATTCCTTCCGTTATCACTCACTACCTTGCCTGCCTCAAGATCTACTGTGCCCAGCCACGACTGCGTTTCTTGTTGCAAGAACTCGGACAGAACTTCCGCGGTGTGTCTGTTGTCGCCCAAACACTTCATAGCCAATACAGCCTGCTGACGCTTGGCAGTAGCTGGCCCATAATGGGACAACTGGTGTGCAACAGTGTCATCTGCCGATGGAGTGGTTGGCCGACTGCGTTCTGTGGAAGAGCTGTAGCTTCTGCAGGAGGACGAGGAGGAGGAGGAGGGGGTGCGAACGCCTACAGCCAACTGTTTCCTAGACCGTGGGCTAGGCACAACTGTCCCTAAATTGATGTCGCCTGTGGACCCTGCATCCACCACATTCACCCAGTGTGCCGTGATGGACACATAACGTCCCTGGCCATGCCTACTGGTCCATGCATCTGTAGTCAGGTGCACCTTTGTACTCACAGATTGCCTGAGTGCATGGACGATGCGCTGTTTAACATGCTGGTGCAGGGCTGGGATGGCTTTTCTGGAAAAAAAGTGTCGACTGGGTAGCTCGTATCGTGGTTCAGCGTACTCCATCAGGGCTTTGAAAGCTTCGCTTTCAACTAACCGGTAGGGCATCATCTCTAACGAGATTAGTCTAGCTATGTGGGCGTTAAAACCCTGTGTACGCGGATGCGAGGATAAGTACTTCCTTTTTCTAACCAGAGTCTCATGTAGGGTGAGCTGGACTGGAGAGCTGGAGATCGTGGAACTTTCGGGTGTGCCGGTGTACATGGCAGACTGAGAGACGGTTGGAGACGGTATTGTTTCCGCCGGTGCCCTAGATGCAATATTTCCTCCTACAAAACTGGTGATTCCCTGACCCTGACTGCTTTTGGCTGGCAAAGAAACCTGCACAGATACTGCCGGTGGTGCGGAAAATGGTGGCCTTACAGTGACGGAAGGGATGTTGCGTTGCTGACTAGCTTCATTGGCCGAGGGTGCTACAACCTTGAGGGACGTTTGGTAGTTAGTCCAGGCTTGAAAATGCATGGTGGTTAAGTGTCTATGCATGCAACTAGTATTTAGACTTTTCAGATTCTGACCTCTGCTTAAGCTAGTTGAACATTTTTGACAGATGACTTTGCGCTGATCAGTTGGATGTTGTTTAAAAAAATGCCAGACTGCACTCTTCCTAGACTCGGATCCCTTTTCAGGGATTGCAGACTGAGCTTTAACCGGATGGCAACGCTGTGCTCCAACAGGTTTTGGCTTTGACACGCGTTTTGGTCCAGATACGGGCCCGGCAGATGGAACCTGTTGCGATGTTGATGCCTGCTGCGGCCCCTCCTCCACCTCCGCTTCTGAACTACTGCCGCCTGCACCCTGTTCCCCCAATGGCTGCCAATCGGGGTCAATAACTGGGTCATCTATTACCTCCTCTTCGAGCTCGTGTGCAACTTCGTCTGTGTCACTGTGTCGGTCGGTGGTATAGCGTTCGTGGCGGGGCAACATAGTCTCATCAGGGTCTGATTGTGGATCTGTACCCTGAGAGGGCAATGTGGTGGTCTGAGTCAAAGGAGCAGCATAGTACTCTGGCTGTGGCTGTGCATCAGTGCACTCCATGTCAGAATATACTTGTAATGGGCATGGCCTGTTAAATGTTTCACTTTCTAAGCCAGGGACGGTATGTGTAAAGAGCTCCATGGAGTGACCCGTTGTGTCGCCTGCTGCATCCTTCTCTCTTGTTGTAGTTTTTGCTGAGGAGGACAAGGAAGCGACTTGTCCCTGACCGTGAACATCCACAAGCGACGCGCTGCTTTTACATTTACCAGTTTCGGAAGAGGAGGCAAAAGAGCTAGAGGCTGAGTCTGCAATGTAAGCCAAAACTTGCTGTTGCTGCTCCGCCTTTAAAAGCGGTTTTCCTACTCCCAGAAAAGAGAGCGTTCGAGGCCTTGTGTAGCCTGACGACGAAACTGGCTCCACAGCTCCAGACTTAGGTGGAATATTTTTATCCCCACGACCACCTGATGCTCCACTACCACTACCATCATTACCAGCTGACAATGAACGCCCACGACGACCTCTTGCACCAGACTTCCTCATTGTTTTAAAATCTTAACCAAAGTAACTTTATTTGTTGCTGTCAAACAACTTACACGGTGAGCTATAACTTCAGTATGATTTCAATATCCCTTAACAGGTTGGTGAGACCACAAGGAAAATCAGGCACAATGTTACACACTCTGTTTTCTGTGGCACAAAATCACAGAGATGACACACACGCAGGACTGTCACTCAAGCACTAATGTCAATATTAATCTCCCACCTAATTTATTTTTTTTTTTCTCAGGGAGACTTTAGAAACCAAATAATATTAAAAAAAAAAAAAAAAAAAAAAGGCTTTCTATGGCCCACAATTAGAGAGAGAGAGGTGGCACAACCAGGAGTCAAGACTGGCGCACAAGCTGAAAGGGCAATATTACTCTCCCACTGTTTTTTATGTTTTTTTTTGTTTTTTTCAGGGAGACTTTAGAAACCAAATAATATTAAAAAAACCAAAAAAAAAAAAGGCTTTCTATGGCCCACTGAATGAGAGGGAGAGAGGTGGCACACCCAGGAGTCAAGACTGGCACACAAGCTGAAAGGGCAATATTACTCTCCCACTGTTTTTTTAGGTTTTTTTTTTTTTTTCAGGGAGACTTTAGAAACCAAATAATATTAAAAAAAAAAAAAAAAAAAAAAAAAATAGGCTTGCTATAGCCCACTGAATGAGAGATAGCACACACAGCAGTGGCACACAAGCCCTGACTGAGGCCAATATTTTTCTCCCACTGATTGATGTAGTGTTTTTGTGTTGAGGTAGAATTTAGAACACAAATCACGGAAAAAATAAATAGGCTTTCTATGGCCCACTGAATGAAAGGGAGAGAGGTGGCACACCCAGGAGTCAAGACTGGCACACAAGCTGAAAGGGCAATATTACTCTCCCACTGTTTTTTTATGTATTTTTTGTTTTTTCAGGGAGACTTTAGAAACCCAATAATATTTAAAAAAAAAAATAAATAGGCTTTCTATGGCCCACTGAATGAGAGGGAGAGAGGTGGCACACCCAGGAGTCAAGACTGGCACACAAGCTGAAAGGGCAATATTATTCTCCCACTGTTTTTTTAGGTTTTTTTTTTTTTTTTCAGGGAGAATTAGAAACCAAATAATATTAAAAAAAAAAAATAAATAGGCTTTCTATGGCCCACTGAATGAGAGGGAGAGAGGTGGCACACCCAGGAGTCAAGACTGGCACACAAGCTGAAAGGGCAATATTACTCTCCCACTGTTTTTTTAGGTTTTTTTTTTTTTTTTCAGGGAGACTTTAGAAACCAAATAATATTAAAAAAAAAAAAAAAAAAAAATAGGCTTGCTATAGCCCACTGAATGAGAGATAGGACACACAGCAGTGGCACACAAGCCCTGACTGAGGCCAATATTTTTCTCCCACTGATTGATGTAGTGTTTTTGTGTTGAGGTAGAATTTAGAACACAAATCACGGAAAAAATAAATAGGCTTTCTATGGCCCACTGAATGAAAGGGAGAGAGGTGGCACACCCAGGAGTCAAGACTGGCACACAAGCTGAAAGGGCAATATTACTCTCCCACTGTTTTTTTATGTATTTTTTGTTTTTTCAGGGAGACTTTAGAAACCCAATAATATTTTAAAAAAAAAATAAATAGGCTTTCTATGGCCCACTGAATGAGAGGGAGAGAGGTGGCACACCCAGGAGTCAAGACTGGCACACAAGCTGAAAGGGCAATATTATTCTCCCACTGTTTTTTTAGGTTTTTTTTTTTTTCAGGGAGACTTTAGAAACCAAATAATATTAAAAAAAAAAAAAAAAAAAATAGGCTTGCTATAGCCCACTGAATGAGAGATAGCACACACAGCAGTGGCACACAAGCCCTGACTGAGGCCAATATTTTTCTCCCACTGATTGATGTAGTGTTTTTGTGTTGAGGTAGAATTTAGAACACAAATCACGGAAAAAATAAATAGGCTTTCTATGGCCCACTGAATGAAAGGGAGAGAGGTGGCACACCCAGGAGTCAAGACTGGCACACAAGCTGAAAGGGCAATATTACTCTCCCACTGTTTTTTTATGTATTTTTTGTTTTTTCAGGGAGACTTTAGAAACCCAATAATATTTAAAAAAAAAAATAAATAGGCTTTCTATGGCCCACTGAATGAGAGGGAGAGAGGTGGCACACCCAGGAGTCAAGACTGGCACACAAGCTGAAAGGGCAATATTATTCTCCCACTGTTTTTTTAGGTTTTTTTTTTTTTTTTCAGGGAGAATTAGAAACCAAATAATATTAAAAAAAAAAAATAAATAGGCTTTCTATGGCCCACTGAATGAGAGGGAGAGAGGTGGCACACCCAGGAGTCAAGACTGGCACACAAGCTGAAAGGGCAATATTACTCTCCCACTGTTTTTTTAGGTTTTTTTTTTTTTTTTCAGGGAGACTTTAGAAACCAAATAATATTAAAAAAAAAAAAAAAAAAAAAAAAAAAATAGGCTTGCTATAGCCCACTGAATGAGAGATAGGACACACAGCAGTGGCACACAAGCCCTGACTGAGGCCAATATTTTTCTCCCACTGATTGATGTAGTGTTTTTGTGTTGAGGTAGAATTTAGAACACAAATCACGGAAAAAATAAATAGGCTTTCTATGGCCCACTGAATGAAAGGGAGAGAGGTGGCACACCCAGGAGTCAAGACTGGCACACAAGCTGAAAGGGCAATATTACTCTCCCACTGTTTTTTTATGTATTTTTTGTTTTTTCAGGGAGACTTTAGAAACCCAATAATATTTAAAAAAAAAAATAAATAGGCTTTCTATGGCCCACTGAATGAGAGGGAGAGAGGTGGCACACCCAGGAGTCAAGACTGGCACACAAGCTGAAAGGGCAATATTATTCTCCCACTGTTTTTTTAGGTTTTGTTTTTTTTTCAGGGAGACTTTAGAAACCAAATAATATTAAAAAAAAAAAAAAAAAAAAAATAGGCTTGCTATAGCCCACTGAATGAGAGATAGCACACACAGCAGTGGCACACAAGCCCTGACTGAGGCCAATATTTTTCTCCCACTGATTGATGTAGTGTTTTTGTGTTGAGGTAGAATTTAGAACACAAATCACGGAAAAAATAAATAGGCTTTCTATGGCCCACTGAATGAAAGGGAGAGAGGTGGCACACCCAGGAGTCAAGACTGGCACACAAGCTGAAAGGGCAATATTACTCTCCCACTGTTTTTTTATGTATTTTTTGTTTTTTCAGGGAGACTTTAGAAACCCAATAATATTTTAAAAAAAAAATAAATAGGCTTTCTATGGCCCACTGAATGAGAGGGAGAGAGGTGGCACACCCAGGAGTCAAGACTGGCACACAAGCTGAAAGGGCAATATTATTCTCCCACTGTTTTTTTAGGTTTTTTTTTTTTTTTTCAGGGAGAATTAGAAACCAAATAATATTAAAAAAAAAAAATAAATAGGCTTTCTATGGCCCACTGAATGAGAGGGAGAGAGGTGGCACACCCAGGAGTCAAGACTGGCACACAAGCTGAAAGGGCAATATTACTCTCCCACTGTTTTTTTAGGTTTTTTTTTTTTTTTCAGGGAGACTTTAGAAACCAAATAATATTAAAAAAAAAAAAAAAAAAAAAAAAAAAATAGGCTTGCTATAGCCCACTGAATGAGAGATAGGACACACAGCAGTGGCACACAAGCCCTGACTGAGGCCAATATTTTTCTCCCACTGATTGATGTAGTGTTTTTGTGTTGAGGTAGAATTTAGAACACAAATCACGGAAAAAATAAATAGGCTTTCTATGGCCCACTGAATGAAAGGGAGAGAGGTGGCACACCCAGGAGTCAAGACTGGCACACAAGCTGAAAGGGCAATATTACTCTCCCACTGTTTTTTTATGTATTTTTTGTTTTTTCAGGGAGACTTTAGAAACCCAATAATATTTAAAAAAAAAAATAAATAGGCTTTCTATGGCCCACTGAATGAGAGGGAGAGAGGTGGCACACCCAGGAGTCAAGACTGGCACACAAGCTGAAAGGGCAATATTATTCTCCCACTGTTTTTTTAGGTTTTTTTTTTTTTTCAGGGAGACTTTAGAAACCAAATAATATTAAAAAAAAAAAAAAAAAAAAATAGGCTTGCTATAGCCCACTGAATGAGAGATAGCACACACAGCAGTGGCACACAAGCCCTGACTGAGGCCAATATTTTTCTCCCACTGATTGATGTAGTGTTTTTGTGTTGAGGTAGAATTTAGAACACAAATCACGGAAAAAATAAATAGGCTTTCTATGGCCCACTGAATGAAAGGGAGAGAGGTGGCACACCCAGGAGTCAAGACTGGCACACAAGCTGAAAGGGCAATATTATTCTCCCACTGTTTTTTTAGGTTTTTTTTTTTTTTTTCAGGGAGAATTAGAAACCAAATAATATTAAAAAAAAAAAATAAATAGGCTTTCTATGGCCCACTGAATGAGAGGGAGAGAGGTGGCACACCCAGGAGTCAAGACTGGCACACAAGCTGAAAGGGCAATATTACTCTCCCACTGTTTTTTTAGGTTTTTTTTTTTTTTCAGGGAGACTTTAGAAACCAAATAATATTAAAAAAAAAAAAAAAAAAAAATAGGCTTGCTATAGCCCACTGAATGAGAGATAGCACACACAGCAGTGGCACACAAGCCCTGACTGAGGCCAATATTTTTCTCCCACTGATTGATGTAGTGTTTTTGTGTTGAGGTAGATTTTAGAACACAAATCACGGAAAAAATAAATAGGCTTTCTATGGCCCACTCAGTGAGAGATGGCACACACAGGGATGGCACTGTAGCAGAAATGCCAATCTTAATCTCCCACAAAAAAAAAACAAAAAAAAAAAAAATACTGTCCTACAATTACTATCTCCCTGCAGTAATGTAAGCCAGGTATGGCAGGCAGCAATAGGAGTGGACTGATGCACAAATTAAATAAAAAGTGTGGACAAACAAAAAAGATAGCTGTGCAGAAAGGAAGGAACAAGAGGATATGTGCTTTGAAAAAAGCAGTTGGTTTCCACAGTGGCGTACACACAGCAATACAGCTATCACGGAGCCTTCTAGGGCAGCCCAATGAGCTACAGCGCTGAGGGGAAAAAAAAAAAAAAATAGCTTCCACAGTCCCTGCACACCGAAGGTGGTGTTGGACAGTGGAAATCGCTGCAGCACAAGCGGTTTGGTGGTTAGTGGACCCTGCCTAACGCTCTCCCTGCTTCTGACGAAGCGGCAGCAACCTGTCCCTAAGCTCAGATCAGCAGCAGTAAGATGGCGGTCGGCGGGAACGCCCCTTTATAGCCCCTGTGACGCCGCAGACAGCAAGCCAATCACTGCAATGCCCTTCTCTAAGATGGTGGGGACCAGGATCTATGTCATCACGCTGCCCACACTCTGCGTTCACCTTCATTGGCTGAGAAATGGCGCTTTTCGCGTCATTGAAACGCGACTTTGGCGCGAAAGTCGCGTACCGCATGGCCGACAAGCACAGGGGTCGGATCGGGTTTCATGAGACGCCGACTTAGCCAAAAGTCGGCGACTTTTGAAAATGATCGACCCGTTTCGCTCAACCCTAGTAGCCACTTTGGCCACATCCTCTTATATACAGACATCACTCCTATATACAGACACCACTCCTATATACAGACACAACTCCTACATACAGACATCCCTCTATATACAGACACCACTACCATATACAGAGATCCCTCTATATACAGATAGCACTCCTATATACAGACATCCCTCTATATACAGACACCACTACAATATACAGACATCCTTCTATACACAGACACCACTCCTATAAACAGACATCCCACTATACACAGACATCCCCCTATATACAGACACCACTCCTATATACAGACATCCCTCTATATACAGACATCTCTCCCTTATACAGACATCCCCCTATATACAGACACCACTTCTATATAAAGACATACCTCTATATACAGACACCACTCCTATGTGCAGGCACCTGTCCTATATACAGACATCCCTCTATATACAGACAACACTCCTATATACAGACATCCCTCTATATACAGACACCACTCCTATATACAGACATCCCTCTATATACAGACATCTCTCCTATATACAGACATCCCTCTATATACAGACACCACTCCTATATACAGACATCCCCCTATAGACAGACACCACTCCTATATACAGACATCCCTCTATATACAGACACCACTCCTATATACAGACATCCTTCTATATACAGACACCACTCCTATATACAGACATCCCTCTATATACAGACACCACTCCTATATACAGACATCCCTCTATATACAGACACCACTTTTATATACAGACATCCCTCTATATACAGACACCACTCCTATATACAGACATCCCTCTGTATACAGACACCACTCCTTTATACAGACATCCCTCTATATAGAGACACCACTCCTATATACAGACATCCCTCTATATACAGACACCACTCCTATATACAGACATCCCCCTATATACAGACACCACTCCTATATACAGACATGCCTCTATATACAGACACCACTCCTATATACAGACATCTGTTGTGAATTTGCTTTTTGCTCCCTCTAGTGGTTACTAGTTTTTTGACTCTGGTTTTTCTGTCATTCCTTTTATCCGCACCTGGGTCGTTAGTTAGGGGTGTTGCTATATAAGCTCCCTGGACCTTCAGTTCTATGCCTGGCAACGTAGTTATCAGAGCTATTCTGCTGTGCTCTTGTCTACTGATCCTGGTTCCAGTTATATCAGCTAAGTCTGCCTTTTGCTTTTTGCTATTTTGTTTTGGTTTTGTATTTTTGTCCAGCTTGTTCCAAATCTATATCCTGACCTTTGCTGGAAGCTCTAGGGGGGCTGGTGTTCTCCCCCCGGACCGTTAGACGGTTCGGGGGTTCTTGAATTTCCAGTGTGGATTTTGATAGGGTTTTTGTTGACCATATAAGTTACCTTTCTTTATTCTGCTATTAGTAAGCGGGCCTCTCTGTGCTAAACCTGGTTCATTTCTGTGTTTGTCATTTCCTCTTACCTCACCGTCATTATTCGTGGGGGGGCTTCTATCCAGCTTTGGGGTCCCCTTCTCTGGAGGCAAGAAAGGTCTTTGTTTTCCTCTACTAGGGGTAGCTAGATTCTCCGGCTGGCGCGTGTCATCTAGAATCAACGTAGGAATGATCCCCGGCTACTTCTAGTGTTGGCGTTAGGAGTAGATATATGGTCAACCCAGTTACCACTGCCCTATGAGCTGGATTTTTGTATTCTGCAGACTTCCACGTTCCTCTGAGACCCTCGCCATTGGGGTCATAACAGTTTGCCAGGCCAGTATTAAATGTTTAATGCATTTCAGAAGAGGGATTATAAGAAAGAAGATTCTGAGTTTTTTTTTTTTCTTTTTCCCCTTTACCTCAGAGTGGCTATGCTTGCTGCAGACATGAATGTCCAGACCTTGATTACAAGTGTGGACCAGCTGGCTACTCGTGTGCAGGGCATACAAGATTATGTTATCAGAAATCCTAGGTCAGAACCTAAAATACCGATTCCTGAACTGTTTTCCGGAGACAGGTTTAAGTTTAGGAATTTCGTGAATAATTGTAAATTGTTTTTGTCCCTGAGACCCTGTTCATCTGGAGATTCTGCTCAGCAAGTAAAAATTGTTATTTCGTTCTTACGGGGCGACCCTCAGGATTGGGCTTTTTCGCTGGCGCCAGGAGATCCGGCATTGGCTGATCTTGATGCGTTTTTTCTGGCGCTCGGTTTACTCTATGAGGAACCCAATCTTGAGATTCAGGCAGAAAAGGCCTTGCTGGCTATGTCTCAGGGGCAGGACGAGGCTGAAGTGTATTGCCAAAAATTTCGGAAATGGTCCGTGCTGACACATTGGAACGAGTGTGCACTGGCCGCTAATTTTAGAAATGGCCTTTCTGAAGCCATTAAGAATGTTATGGTGGGTTTTCCCATTCCCACAGGTCTGAATGATACTATGGCACTGGCTATTCAAATTGACCGGCGGTTGCGGGAGCGCAAAACCGCAAATTCCCTCATGGTGTTGTCTGAACAGACACCTAATTCGGTGCAATGTGATAGAAAAACCTCAAATTCCCTCATGGTGTTGTCTGAACAGACACCTGATTTAATGCAATGTGATAGAATCCTGACTAGAAATGAGCGGAAAATTCATAGACGCCGGAATGGCTTGTGCTACTACTGTGGTGATTCTACACATGTTATCTCAGCATGCTCTAAACGTATAGCTAAGGTTGTTAGTCCTGTCACCGTTGGTAATTTGCAACCTAAATTTATTCTGTCTGTAACTTTGATTTGCTCACTGTCATCTTATCCTGTCATGGCGTTTGTAGATTCAGGTGCTGCCCTGAGTCTCATGGATCTCTCATTTGCTAAGCGCTGTGGTTTTACTCTTGAACCATTAGAAAATCCTATTCCTCTTAGGGGTATTGATGCTACACCATTGGCAGCAAATAAACCGCAGTATTGGACACAGGTTACCATGTGCATGACTCCTGAACACCGCGAGGTGATACGTTTCCTGGTTTTACATAAAATGCATGATTTGGTTGTTTTAGGGCTGCCATGGTTACAGACCCATAATCCAGTCCTGGACTGGAAGGCTATGTCAGTCTCAAGTTGGGGCTGTCGTGGTATTCATGGGGATTCCCTGCCTGTGTCTATTGCTTCCTCTACGCCTTCGGAAGTTCCGGAGTATTTGTCTGATTATCAGGATGTCTTCAGTGAGTCTGAGTCCAGTGCACTGCCTCCTCATAGGGACTGTGACTGTGCTATAGATTTGATCCCAGGCAGTAAATTTCCTAAGGGAAGACTGTTTAATCTGTCGGTACCTGAACATACCGCTATGCGTTCATATATCAAGGAGTCTCTGGAGAAAGGACATATTCGTCCGTCTTCTTCCCCTCTTGGTGCGGGATTCTTTTTTGTGGCAAAAAAGGACGGATCTTTGAGACCTTGTATTGATTATCGGCTTTTAAATAAGATCACTGTCAAGTTTCAGTATCCTTTACCGCTGTTGTCTGACTTGTTTGCCCGGATTAAGGGTGCCAAGTGGTTCACCAAGATAGACCTTCGTGGTGCGTACAACCTTGTGCGCATTAAGCAAGGTGATGAATGGAAAACCGCATTCAATACGCCCGAAGGTCATTTTGAGTACTTGGTGATGCCTTTTGGGCTCTCCAATGCGCCTTCAGTTTTTCAGTCCTTTATGCATGACATTTTCCGGAAGTATCTGGATAAATTTTTGATTGTTTATCTGGATGATATTTTGGTTTTTTCTGATAATTGGGATTCGCATGTGGAGCAGGTCAGGTTGGTCTTTAAAATTTTGCGTGAAAATTCTTTGTTTGTCAAGGGCTCAAAGTGTCTCTTTGGTGTACAGAAGGTTCCCTTTTTGGGGTTCATTTTTTCCCCTTCTGCTGTGGAGATGGACCCAGTCAAGGTCCGAGCTATTCTTGATTGGACTCAGCCCTCGTCAGTTAAGAGTCTTCAGAAGTTCTTGGGCTTCGCTAACTTCTACCGTCGTTTTATCGCTAATTTTTCTAGCATTGTGAAACCTTTGACGGATATGACCAAGAAGGGCTCCGATGTAGCTAACTGGGCTCCTGCTGCCGTGGAGGCTTTCCAGGAGTTGAAACGCCGGTTTACTTCGGCGCCTGTTTTGTGCCAGCCTGACGTCTCACTTCCCTTTCAGGTTGAGGTGGATGCTTCGGAGATTGGGGCAGGGGCCGTTTTGTCGCAGAGAGGCCCTGGTTGCTCTGTTATGAAACCTTGTGCCTTTTTCTCTAGGAAGTTTTCGCCTGCCGAGCGAAATTATGATGTGGGCAATCGGGAGTTGTTGGCCATGAAATGGGCATTTGAGGAGTGGCGTCATTGGCTCGAGGGTGCTAAGCATCGTGTGGTGGTCTTGACTGATCACAAAAATCTGATGTATCTCGAGTCTGCTAAACGCCTTAATCCGAGACAGGCCCGCTGGTCATTGTTTTTCTCCCGCTTTGATTTTGTTGTCTCGTATTTACCAGGTTCAAAGAATGTGAAGGCCGATGCTCTTTCTAGGAGCTTTGTGCCTGATGCTCCTGGAGTCGCTGATCCTGTTGGTATTCTTAAAGATGGAGTTATCTTGTCAGCTATTTCTCCGGATCTGCGACGTGTGTTGCAGAGATTTCAGGCTGATAGGCCTGAGTCTTGTCCACCTGACAGACTGTTTGTCCCGGATAAGTGGACCAGCAGAGTCATTTCCGAGGTTCATTCCTCGGTGTTGGCAGGTCACCCGGGAATTTTTGGCACCAGAGATCTGGTGGCCAGGTCCTTTTGGTGGCCTTCCTTGTCAAGGGATGTGCGGTCATTTGTGCAGTCCTGTGGGACTTGTGCTCGAGCTAAGCCTTGCTGTTCTCGTGCCAGCGGTTTGCTCTTGCCCTTGCCTGTCCCGAAGAGACCTTGGACACATATCTCCATGGATTTCATTTCTGATCTTCCGCTATCTCAGGGCATGTCCGTTATCTGGGTGATATGTGATCGCTTTTCCAAGATGGTCCATTTGGTTCCTTTGCCTAAGCTGCCTTCCTCTTCCGATCTGGTTCCTGTGTTTTTTCAGAACGTGGTTCGTTTGCACGGCATCCCTGAGAATATTGTGTCAGACAGAGGATCCCAGTTCGTTTCCAGGTTCTGGCGATCCTTTTGTAGTAGGATGGGCATTGATTTGTCGTTTTCGTCTGCTTTCCATCCTCAGACTAATGGACAGACGGAGCGAACTAATCAGACTTTGGAGGCTTATTTGAGGTGTTTTGTCTCTGCTGATCAGGACGATTGGGTGACATTCTTGCCGTTGGCTGAGTTTGCCCTTAATAATCGGGCTAGTTCCGCCACCTTGGTTTCGCCTTTTTTCTGCAACTCTGGTTTCCATCCTCGTTTTTCTTCGGGTCATGTGGAGCCTTCTGACTGTCCTGGGGTGGATTCTGTGGTGGATAGGTTGCAGCAGATCTGGAATCATGTGGTGGACAACTTGAAGTTGTCACAGGAGAAGGCTCAGCGCTTTGCCAACCGCCGCCGCGGTGTGGGTCCCCGACTACGCGTTGGGGATTTGGTATGGCTTTCTTCCCGCTTTGTTCCTATGAAGGTCTCCTCTCCCAAATTTAAACCTCGTTTTATTGGGCCTTACAAGATATTGGAAATCCTTAATCCTGTATCTTTTCGTCTGGATCTTCCTGTGTCGTTTGCTATTCACAATGTATTTCATAGGTCCTTGTTGCGGCGGTACATTGTGCCTGTAGTTCCTTCTGCTGAGCCTCCTGCTCCGGTGTTGGTTGAGGGCGAGTTGGAGTACGTGGTGGAGAAGATCTTGGATTCTCGCCTCTCCAGGCGGAGGCTTCAGTACCTGGTCAAGTGGAAGGGCTATGGTCAGGAGGATAATTCCTGGGTGGTCGCCTCTGATGTTCATGCGGCCGATTTAGTTCGTGCCTTTCATGCCGCTCATCCTGATCGCCCTGGTGGTCGTGGTGAGGGTTCGGTGACCCCTCACTAAGGGGGGGGTACTGTTGTGAATTTGCTTTTTGCTCCCTCTAGTGGTTACTAGTTTTTTGACTCTGGTTTTTCTGTCATTCCTTTTATCCGCACCTGGGTCGTTAGTTAGGGGTGTTGCTATATAAGCTCCCTGGACCTTCAGTTCTATGCCTGGCAACGTAGTTATCAGAGCTAGTCTGCTGTGCTCTTGTCTACTGATCCTGGTTCCAGTTATATCAGCTAAGTCTGCCTTTTGCTTTTTGCTATTTTGTTTTGGTTTTGTATTTTTGTCCAGCTTGTTCCAAATCTATATCCTGACCTTTGCTGGAAGCTCTAGGGGGGCTGGTGTTCTCCCCCCGGACCGTTAGACGGTTCGGGGGTTCTTGAATTTCCAGTGTGGATTTTGATAGGGTTTTTGTTGACCATATAAGTTACATTTCTTTATTCTGCTATTAGTAAGCGGGCCTCTCTGTGCTAAACCTGGTTCATTTCTGTGTTTGTCATTTCCTCTTACCTCACCGTCATTATTCGTGGGGGGCTTCTATCCAGCTTTGGGGTCCCCTTCTCTGGAGGCAAGAAAGGTCTTTGTTTTCCTCTACTAGGGGTAGCTAGATTCTCCGGCTGGCGCGTGTCATCTAGAATCAACGTAGGAATGATCCCCGGCTACTTCTAGTGTTGGCGTTAGGAGTAGATATATGGTCAACCCAGTTACCACTGCCCTATGAGCTGGATTTTTGTATTCTGCAGACTTCCACGTTCCTCTGAGACCCTCGCCATTGGGGTCATAACAGACATCCCTCTATATACAGACATCTCTCCTATATACAAACATCCCTCTATATACAGACACCACTCCTATATACAGACATCCCTCTATATACAGACATATCTCCTATATACAGACATCTCTCTATATACAGACACCACTCCTATATACAGACATCCCCCTATATACAGACACCACTCCTATATACAGACATCCCTCTATATACAGACACCACTCCTATATACAGACTTCCCTCTATATACAGACACCACTCTTATACGCAGACATCCCTCTATATACAGACACCACTCCTATATACAGACATCCTTCTATATAGACACCACTCCTATATACAGACATCCCACTATATACAGACACCACTCCTATAAACAGACATCCCCCTATATACAGACACCACTCTTATATACAGACATCCCTCTGTATACAGACACCACTCCTATATACAGACATCCCTCTATATACAGCCACCACTCCTATATACAGACATTCCTATATATACAGACACCACTCCTATATACAGACATCCCTCTATATACAGACACCACTCCTATATACAGACATCCCTCTATATACAGACATCTCTCCTATATACAGACATCCCTCTATATACAGACACCACTCCTACATACAGACATCCCTCTATATACAGACATCTCTCCTATAAACAGACATCCCTCTATATACAGACATCTCTCCTATATACAGACATCCCTCTAAATACAGACACCACTCCTACATACAGACATCCCTCTATATACAGACATCTCTCCTATAAACAGACATCCCTCTATATACAGACACCACTCCTATATACAGACATCCCCCTATATACAGACACCACTCTTATATACAGACATCCCTCTATATACAGACACCACTCCTATATACAGACATCCTTCTATATACAGGCACCACTCCTATATACAGACATCCCCCTATATACAGACACCACTCCTATATACAGACATCCCTCTGTATACAGACACCACTCCTATATACAGACATCCCTCTATATACAGACACCACTCCTATATACAGACATCCCTCTTTATACAGACATGTCTCCTATATTCAGACATCCCCCCATATACAGACACCACTCCTATATACAGACATCCCACTATATACAGACATCTCTCCTATATTCAGACATCCCCCTATATAGAGACACCACTCCTATATACAGACATCCCCCTATATACAGACACCACTCCTATATACAGAAATCCCTCTATATACAGACACCACTCCTATATACAGACATCCCCCTATATACAGACACCACTCCTATTTACAGACATCCCTCCTATATTCAGACATCCCCCTATATAGAGACACCACTCCTATATACAGACATCCCCCTATATACAGACACCACTCCTATATACAGACATCCACCTATATACAGACATCACTCCTATATACAGACATCCCTCTATATACAGAAACCACTCCTATATACAGAAATCCCTCTATATACAGACACCACTCCTATATACAGACATCCCTCTATATACAGACACCACTCCTATATACAGACATCCCTCTATATACAGACACCACTCCTATATACAGACATTCCTCTATATACAGACACCACTCCTATATACAGACATCCCCCTATATACAGACACCACTCCTATATACAGACATCCCCCTATATACAGACACCACTCCTATATACAGACATCCCTCTATATACAGACACCACTCCTATATACAGACATCCCTCTATATACAGACACCACTCCTATATACAGACATCCCCCTATATACAGACACCACTCCTATATACAGACATCCCCCTATATAGAGACACCACTCCTATATACAGACATCCCCCTATATACAGACACCACTCCTATATACAGACATCCGCTTATATACAGACACCACTTCTATATACAGACATCCTTCTATATACAGACATCTCTCCTATATTCAGACATCCCCCTATATACAGACACCACTCCTATATACAGACATCCCTCTATATACAGACATCTCTCCTATATTCAGACATCCCCCTATATAGAGACATCAATCCTATATACAGACATCCCCCTATATACAGACACCACTCCTATATACAGAAATCCCTCTATATACAGACACCACTCCTATATACAGACATCCCCCTATATACAGACACCACTCCTATATACAGACATCCCTCTATATACAGACATCCCCCTATATAGAGACACCACTCCTATATACAGACATCCCCCTATATACAGACATCACTCCTATATACAGACATCCCTCTATATACAGACACCACTCCTATATACAGACATCCCCTTATATACAGACACCACTCCTATATACAGACATCCCCCTATATACAGACACCACTCCTATATACAGACATCCCCCTATATACAGACTCCTATATACAGGTCAGAGTTGTGGGTCACTTACTCTTCACAAACGGGGCCAGGGGGCACTTACTTTTCACACACGGGGCCAGGGGGCACTTACTTTTCACACACGGGGCCGGGGGGGCACCTACTTTTCACACACGGGGCCGGGGGTGCACTTACTTTTCACACACGGGGCAGGGGGGCACTTACTTTTTCACACACGGGGCCGGGGGGCACTTACTTTTCACACACGGGGCCGGGGGGGCACTTACTTTTCACACACGGGGCCAGGGGGCACTTAATTTTCACACACGGGGCCGGGGGGCACTTACTTTTCACACACGGGGCCGGGGGGCACTTACTTTTCACACACGGGGCCGGGGGGGCACTTACTTTTCACACACGGGGCTGGGGGGGCACTTACTTTTCACACACGGGGCTGGGGGGGCACTTACTTCTCACACACGGGGCCGGGGGGGGACTTACTTTTCACACACGGGGCCGGGGGGGCACTTACTTTTGCACACCCGGGACCGGGGCGCACTTTTGCACACGGGGTCGGGGGCGCACTTACTTTTGCACACGGGTCCGGGGGCGCACTTACATTTGCACACGGGGCCGGGGGCGCGCTTACTTTTGCACACGGGGCCGGGGGCGCACTTACTTTTGCACACGGGGCCGGGGGCGCACTTACTTTTGCACACGGGGCCGGGGGCGCACTTACTTTTGCACACGGGGCCGGGGGCGCACTTACTTTTGCACACGGGGCCGGGGGCGCAATTACTTTTGCACACGGGGCCGGGGGCGCCCTTACTTTTGCACACGGGGCCAGGGGCGCACTTACTTTTGCACACGGGGCCGGGGGGGCACTTACTTTTCACACACGGGACGAGAGGGTGTCATAGTCACTTTATTCTGATGTTTGACTTTGATAAATGATCATGTCCTAAAATGGACACCGTACATTTGCATAGCTGCCATCTTTGGAAGGTCAAGTTGGGGGTAATGGAAAGTTCGCCATTATTTCCTATGGGAATTTTTTTTTTTAAAATGCGATTTAAATAAAATCTACATATCGGATCGACTATAAAAGTCATAGCACACCTGTCCCCACCGAGGCCTTCGAAATGCCGCCTGAACGGGGTCTCTGCGCCGAGCGGTTCGGGCCGCATTAATTGCGGAAAACGCGGAGAAGAATAATAACTAGATGGGCATTTCCTGAAGGAAATACATGGTGCTTGAACAGCGCTGCCAGCTTTACAGCAGCACTTTTCACACCCGGGACCAGGGGAGCACTTAACCCGGGACCGGGGCGCACTTACTTTTCCACACCCGGGACCGGGGCTCACTTACTTTTGCACACGGGGCCGGGGGCGCACTTACTTTTGCACACGGGGCCGGGGGCGCACTTACTTTTGCACACGGGGCCGGGGGCGCACTTACTTTTGCACACGGGGCCGGGGGCGCACTTACTTTTGCACACGGGGCCGGGGGCGCACTTACTTTTGCACACGGGGCCGGGGGCGCACTTACTTTTGCACACGGGGCCGGGGGCGCACTTACTTTTGCACACGGGGCCGGGGGCGCACTTACTTTTGCACACGGGGCCGGGGGCGCACTTACTTTTGCACACGGGGCCGGCGGCGCACTTACTTTTGCACCCGGGGCCGCACTTACTTTTGCACACGGGGCCGGGGGCGCACTTACTTTTGCACACGGGGCCGGGGGCGCACTTACTTTTGCACACGGGGCCGGGGGGCGCACTTACTTTTGCACACGGGGCGGGGGGCGCACTTACTTTTGCACACGGGGCCGGGGGGCGCACTTACTTTTGCACACGGGGCCGGGGGGCGCACTTACTTTTGCACACGGGGCCGGGGGCGCACTTACTTTTGCACACGGGGCCGGGGGCGCACTTACTTTTGCACACGGGGCCGGGGGCGCACTTTTGCACACGGGGCCGGGGGCGCACTTACTTTTGCACACGGGGCCGGGGGCGCACTTACTTTTGCACACGGGGCCGGGGGCGCACTTACTTTTCACACACGGGGCCGGGGGGCACTTACTTTTCACACACGGGGCCGGAGGGGCACTTACTTTTCACACACGGGGCCGGGGGGTGCACTTACTTTTCACACACGGGGCCGGGGGGGGCACTTACTTTTCACACACGGGGCCGGGGGGCACTTACTTTTCACACACGGGGCCGGAGGGGCACTTACTTTTCACACACGGGGCCGGGGGGGGCACTTACTTTTCACACACGGGGCCGGGGGGGGCACTTACTTTTCACACACGGGGCCGGGGGGCACTTACTTTTCACACACGGGGCCGGGGGGGCACTTACTTTTCACACACGGGACGAGAGGGTGTCATAGTCACTTTATTCTGATGTTTGACTTTGATAAATGATCATGTCCTAAAATGGACACCGTACATTTGCATAGCTGCCATCTTTGGAAGGTCAAGTTGGGGGTAATGGAAAGTTCGCCATTATTTCCTATGGGAAAATTTTTTTTTAAAATGCGATTTAAATAAAATCTACATATCGGATCGACTATAAAAGTCATAGCACACCTGTCCCCACCGAGGCCTTCGAAACGCCGCCTGAACGGGGTCTCTGCGCCGAGCGGTTCGGGCCGCATTAATTGCGGAAAACGCGGAGAAGAAGAATAATAATAACTAGATGGGCATTTCCTGAAGGAAATACATGGTGCTTGAAAAGCGCTGCCAGCTGCCAATGAACCTCAGGAGCAAGTCTGGCATGCAGGGCCCTGCCCCTGGGTATCCAATTTGGCCCCTTGGTAGCCACTTTGATGTGTGGGGCCCCTTGTTAGCAACTTTGGCCTATTGGTAGCCATTTTGGCATGCAGGAATCCTTGGTAGCCACTTTGGCCACATCCTCTTATATACAAACATCACTCCTATATACAGACACCACTCCTATATACAGACATCCCTCTATATACAGACACCACTACCATATACAGAGATCCCTCTATATACAGATACCACTCCTATATACAGACAGCACTACAATATACAGAAATCCCCCTATATACAGACACCACTTCTATATAAAGACATCCCTCTATATACAGACACCACTCCTACATGCAGGCACCTCTCCTATATACAGACATCCCTCTATATACAGGCACCTCTCCTATATACAGACATCCCTCTATATACAGACACCACTCCTATATACAGACATCCCCCTATATACAGACACCACTCGTATATTCAGACATCCCCCTATATACAGACATCCCCCTATATACAGACATCTCTACTATATACAGACATCCCCCTATATAGAGACACCACTCCTATATACAGACATCCCTCTATATACAGACATCTCTCCTATATACAGACATCCCCCTATATACAGACACCACTCCTATATACAGACATCCCCCTATATACAGACACCACTCCTATATACAGACACCACTCCTATATGCAGGCAACTCTCCTATATACACACATCCCTCTATATACAGACACCACTCCTATATACAGACATCCCCCTATATACAGACACCACTCCTATATACAGACATCCCACTATATACAGACACCACTCCTATATACAGACATTCCCCTATATACAGACACCACTCCTATATACAGACATCCCTCTATATACAGACACCACTCCTATATACAGACATCCCTCTGTATACAGACACCACTCCTATATACAGACATCCCTCTATATACAGACACCACTCCTATATACAGACATCCCTCTATATACAGACACCACTCCTATATACAGACATCCCCCTTATATACAGAAGCCACTCCTATATACAGACATCCCTCTATATACAGACACCACTCATATATACAGACATCCCTCTATATACAGACATCTCTCCTATATACAGACATCCCTCTATATACAGACACCACTCCTATATACAAACATCCCACTATATACAGACATCTCTCCTATATACAGACATCCCTCTATATACAGACACCACTCATATATACAGACATCCTCCTATATACAGACACCACTCCTATATATAGACATCCCTCTATATACAGACACCTCTCCTACATACAGACATCCCCCTATATACAGACACCACTCCTATATACAGACATCCCTCTATATACAGACATCTCTCCTATATACAGACATCCCCTATATACAGACACCACTCCTATATACAGACATCCCTCTATATACAGACACCACTCCTATATACAGACATCCCTCTATATACAGACATCTCTCCTATATACAGACATCCCTCTATATACAGACACCACTCCTATATACAGACATCCCCCTATATACAGATACCACTCATATATACAGACATCCCCCTATATACAGACACCACTCCTATATACAGACATACCTCTGTATACAGACACCACTCCTATATACAGACATCCCTCTATATACAGACACCAATCCTATATACAGACATCCCTCTATATACAGACACCACTCCTATATACAGACATCCCCCTATATACAGACACCACTCCTATATACTGACATCCCTCTGTATACAGACACCACTCCTATATACAGACATCCCTGTATATACAGACATCTCTCCTATATACAGACATCCCTCTATATACAGACACCACTCCTATATACAGACATCCCCCTATATACAGACACCACTCCAATATACAGACATCCCCATATATACAGACACCACTCCTATATACAGACACCACTCCTATATACAGACATCCCTCTATATACAGACACCACTCCTATATACAGACATCCCTCTATATACAGACACCACTCCTATATACAGACATCCCCCTATATACAGACACCACTCCTATATACAGACATCCCTCTATATACAGACACCACTCCTATATACAGACATCCCTCTGTATACAGACACCACTCCTATATACAGACATCCCGCTATATACAGACACCACTCCTATATACAGACATCCCTCTATATACAGACACCACTCCTATATACAGACATCCCTCTGTATACAGACACCACTCCTATATACAGACATCCCTCTATATACAGACACCACTCCTATATACAGACATCCCTCTATATACAGACACCACTCCTATATACAGACATCCCTCTATATTCAGACATCTCTCCTATATACAGACATCCCTGTATATACAGACATCTCTCCTATATACAGACATCCCTCTATATACAGACACCACTCCTATATACAGACAGCCCCCTATATACAGACAACACTCCTATATACAGACATCCCCCTATATACAAACACCACTCCTATATACAGACATCCCTCTGTATACAGACACCACTCCTATATACAGACATCCCTCTATATACAGACACCACTCCTATATACAGACATCCCTCTATATACAGACACCACTCCTATATACAGACATCCCACTATATACAGATACCACTCTTATATACAGACATCCCTCTATATACAGACATCTCTCCTTTATACAGACACCACTCCTATATACAGACATCCCTCTGTATACAGACTCCACTCCTATATACAGACATCCTTCTATATATAGACACCACTCCTATATACAGACATCCCTCTATATACAGACACCACTCCTATATACAGACATCCCCCTATATACAGACACCACTCCTATATACAGACATCCCTCTGTATACAGACACCACTCCTATATACAGACATCCCTCTGTATACAGACACCACTCCATTATACAGACATCCCTCTATACACAGACACCACTCCAATATACAGACCTCCCTCTGTATACAGACACCACTCCTATATACAGACATACCTCTATATACAGACAACACTCCTATATACAGACATCCCCCTATATACAGACACCACTCCTATATACAGACATCCCTCTGTATACAGACACCACTCCTATATACAGACATCCCTCTATATACAGACACCACTCCTATATACAGACATCCCTCTATATACAGACACCACTCCTATATACAGACATCCCCCTATATACAGACACCACTCCTATATACAGACATCCCTCTATATACAGACACCATTCCTATATACAGACATCCCTCTATATACAGACAACACTCCTATATACAGACATCCCCCTATATACAGACACCACTCCTATATACAGACATCCCCCTATATACAGACACCTCTTCTATATACAGACATCCCTCTGTATACAGACACCACTCCTATATACAGACATCCCTCTATATAAAGACAACAACCCTATATACAGACATCCCTCTATATACAGACACCACTCCTATATACAGACATCCCTCTATATACAGACACCACTCCTATAAACAGACATCCCTCTATATACAGACACCACTCCTATATACAGACATCCCCCTATATACAGACACCACTCCTATATACATACACCCCCCTATATACAGACACCACTTCTATATACAGACATCCCTCTGTATACAGACACCACTCCTATATACAGACATCCCTCTATATACAGACACCACTCCTATATACAGACATCCCTCTATATACAGACACCACTCCTATATACAGACATCCCTCTATATACAGACATATCTTCTATATTCAGACATCCCCCTATATAGAGACACCACTCCTATATACAGACATCCCTCTGTATACAGACACAACTCCTATATACAGACATCCCTCTATATACAGACACCACTCCTATATACAGACATCCCTCTATATACAGACACCACTCCTATATACAGACATCCCTCTATATACAGACATCTCTCCTATACACAGACATCCCTCTATATACAGACATCTCTCCTATATACAGACATCCCTCTATATACAGACACCACTCCTAAATACAGACATCCCCCTATATACAGACACCACTCCTATATACAGACATCCCTCTATATACAGACACCACTCCTATATACAGACACCACTCCTATATACAGACATCCCTCTATATACAGACACCACTCCTATATACAGACATCCCTCTATATACAGACACCACTCCTATATACAGACATCCCTCTATATACAGACACCACTCCTATATTCAGACATCCCCCTATATACAGACACCACTCCTATATACAGATATCTTTCTATATACAGACATCTCTCCTATATTCAGACATCCCCCTATATACAGACACCACTCCTATATACAGATATCACTCTATATACAGACATCTCTCCTATATTCAGACATCCCCCTATATTGAGACACCACTCCTATATACAGACATCCCCCTATATACAGACACCACTCCTATATACAGAAATCCCTCTATATACAGACACCACTCCTATATACAGACATCCCCCTATATACAGACACCACTCCTATATACATACATCCCTCTATATACAGACATCTCTCCTATATTCAGACATCCCCCTATATAGAGACACCACTCCTATATACAGACATCCCTCTATATACAGACACCATTCCTATATACAGACATCCCTCTATATACAGACAACACTCCTATATACAGACATCCCCCTATATAGACACCACTCCTATATACAGACATCCCCCTATATACAGACACCACTTCTATATACAGACATCCCTCTGTATACAGACACCACTCCTATATACAGACATCCCTCTATATAAAGACAACAACCCTATATACAGACATCCCTCTATATACAGACACCACTCCTATATACAGACATCCCACTATATACAGACACCACTCCTATATACAGACATCCCTCTATATACAGACACCACTCCTATATACAGACATCCCCCTATATACAGACACCACTCCTATATACATACACCCCCCTATATACAGACACCACTCCTATATACAGACATCCCTCTGTATACAGACACCACTCCTATATACAGACATCCCTCTATATACAGACACCACTCCTATATACAGACTTCCCTCTATATACAGACACCACTCCTATATACAGACATCCCTCTATATACAGACATATCTTCTATATTCAGACATCCCCCTATATAGAGACACCACTCCTATATACAGACATCCCTCTGTATACAGACACAACTCCTATATACAGACATCCCTCTATATACAGACACCACTCCTATATACAGACATCCCTCTATATACAGACACCAGTCCTATATACAGACATCCCTCTATATACAGACATCTCTCCTATATACAGACATCCCTCTATATACAGACATCTCTCCTATATACAGACATCCCTTTATATACAGACACCACTCCTAAATACAGACATCCCCCTATATACAGACATCACTCCTATATACAGATATCCCTCTATATACAGACACCACTCCTATATACAGACACCACTCCTATATACAGACATCCCTCTATATACAGACACCACTCCTATATACAGACATCCCTCTATATACAGACACCACTCCTATATACAGACATCCCTCTATATACAGACACCACTCCTATATTCAGACATCCCCCTATATACAGACACCACTCCTATATACAGATATCCCTCTATATACAGACACCACTCCTATATTCAGACATCCCCCTATATACAGACACCACTCCTATATACAGATATCCCTCTATATACAGACATCTCTCCTATATTCAGACATCCCCCTATATACAGACACCACTCCTATATACAGATATCCCTCTATATACAGACATCTCTCCTATATTCAGACATCCCCCTATATTGAGACACCACTCCTATATACAGACATCCCCCTATATACAGACACCACTCCTATATACAGAAATCCCTCTATATACAGACACCACTCCTATATACAGACATCCCCCTATATACAGACACCACTCCTATATACATACATCCCTCTATATACAGACATCTCTCCTATATTCAGACATCCCCCTATATAGAGACACCACTCCTATATACAGACATCCCCCTATATACAGACACCACTCCTATATACAGACATCCCCCTATATACAGACATCACTCCTATGTACAGACATCCCTCTATATACAGACACAACTCCTATATACAGACATCCCTCTATATACAGACACCACTCCTATATACAGACATCCCTCTAAATACAGACACCACTCCTATATACAGGTCAGAGTTGTGGGTCACTTACTTTTGCACACGGGGCCGGGGGCGCACTTACTTTTGCACACGGGGCCGGGGGCGCACTTACTTTTGAACACGGGGCCGGGGGCGCACTTACTTTTACACACAGGGCCGGGGGCACACTTACTTTTGCACACGGGGCCGGGGGCGCACTTACTTTTGCACACGGGGCTGGGGGCGTACTTACTTTTGCACACGGGACGAGAGGGTATCATAGTCACTTTATTCTGATGTTTGACTTTGATAAATGATCATGTCCTAAAATAGACACCGTACATTTGCATAGTTGCCATCTTTGGAAGGTCAAGTTGGGGGTAATGGAAAGTTCGCCATTATTTCCTATGGGAAATTTTTTTTTTTTAATGCGATTTAAATAAAATCTACATATCGCATCGACTATAAAAGTCATAGCACACCTGTCCCCACCGAGACCTTCGAAACGCCGCCTGAACGGGGTCTCTGCGCCGAGCGGTTCGGGCCGCATTAATTGCGGAAAACGCGGAGAAGAAGAAGAATAATAAACTAGATGGGCATTTCCTGAAGGAAATACATGGTGCTTGAACAGCGCTGCCAGCTGCCAATGAACCTCAGGAGCAAGTCTGGCATGCAGGGCCCTGACCCTGGGTATCCAATTTGGCCCCTTGGTAGCCACTTTGATGTGCGGGGCCCCTTGTTAGCAACTTTGGCCCCTTGGTAGCCATTTTGACAAGCAGGAATCCTTGGTAGCCCCTTTGGCCACATCATCTTATATACAGACATCACTCCTATATACAGACACCAATCCTATATACAGACACAACTCCTACATACAGACATCCCTCTATATACAGACACCACTACCATATACAGAGATCCCTCTATATACAGACACCACTCCTATATACAGACATACCCCTATATACAGACAGCACTACAATATACAGACATCCCCCTATATACAGACACCACTTCTATATAAAGACATCCCTCTATATACAGACACCACTCCTATATACAGACACCACTCCTATATGCAGGCACCTCTCCTATATACAGACATCCCTCTATATACAGACACCACTCCTATATTCAGACATCCCCCTATATAGAGACACCACTCCTATTTACAGACATCCCCCTATAAACAGACATCTCTACTATATACAGACATCCCCCTATATAGAGACACCACTCCTATATACAGACATCCCTCTATATACAGACACCATTCCTTTATACAGACATCCCCCTACATACAGACACCACTTCTATATACAGACATCCCCTTATATACAGACACCACTCCTATATGCAGACATCGCCCTATATACAGACATCCCTCTATATACAAACACCACTCCTATATACAGACATCCCTCTGTATACAGACACCACTCCTATATACAGACATCCCTCTAAATACAGACACCACTCCTATATACAGACATCCCCCTATATACAGACACCACTCCTATAAACAGACATCCCTCTATATACAGACACCACTCCTATATACAGACATCTCTCCTATATACAAACATCCCCCTATATACAGACATCTCTCCTATATACAGACAACCCCCTATATACAGACATCTCTCTTATATACGGACATTCCTCTATATACAGACACCACTTCTATATACAGACATCCCTCTATATACAGACACCACTCCTATATACAGACATCCCTCTATATACAGACACCACTCCTATATACAGACATCCCTCTATATACAGACACCACTCCTATATACAGACATCCCCCTATATACAGACACCACTCCTATATACAGACATCCCTTTATATACAGACACCACTCCCATATACAGACATCCCTCTGTATACAGACACCACTCCTATATACAGACATCCCTCTGCATACAGACACCACTCCTATATACAGACATTTCTCTGTATACAGACACCACTCCTATATACAGACATCCCTCTATATACAGACACCACTCCTATATACAGACATCCCTCTATATACAGACATCTCTCCTATATACAGACATACCTCTATATACAGACACCACTCCTATATACAGACATCCCTCTATATACAGACACCACTCCTATATACAGACATCCCTCTATATACAGACACCACTCTTATATACAGACATCCCTTTATATACAGACACCACTCCTATATACAGACATCCCTCTGTATACAGACACCACTCCTATATACAGACATCCCTCTATATACAGACACCACTCCTATATACAGACATCCCTCTATATACAGACACCACTCCTATATACAGATATCCCCCTATATACAGACACCACTCCTATATACAGACATCCCCCTATATACAGACACCACTCCTATATACAGACATCCCTCTATATACAGACACCACTCTTATATACAGACACCACTCTTATATACAGACACCCCTCTATATACAAACACCACTCCTATATACAGACATCCCTCTGTATACAGACACCACTCCTATATACAGACATCCCTCTATATACAGACACCACTCCTACATACAGAAATCCCTCTATATACAGACACCACTCCTATATACAAAGATCCCCCTATATACAGACACCACTCTTATATACAGACATCCCTCTATATACAGACACCACTCCTATATACAGACATCCCTCTATATACAGACATCTCTCCTATATACAGACATCCCTCTATATACAGACACCACTCATATATACAGACATCCCCCTATATACAGACACCACTCCTATATACAGACATCCGTCTATATACATACACCACTCCTATATACAGACATCCCCTATATACAGACACCACTCCTATATACAGACATCCCTCTATATACAGACACCACTCCTATATACAGACATCCCTCTATATACAGACATCTCTCCTATATACAGACATCCCCCTATATACAGACACCACTCCTATATACAGACATCCCTCTATATACAGACACCACTCCTATATACAGACATCCCTCTATATAGAGACATCTCTCCTATATACAGACATCCCTCTATATACAGACACCACTCCTATATACAGACATCCCTCTATATACAGACATCTCTCCTATATACAGACATCCCTCTATATACAGACACCACTCCTATATACAGACATCCCCCTACATACAGACACCACTTCTATATACAGACATCCCCTTATATACAGACACCACTCCTATATGCAGACATCGCCCTATATACAGACATCCCTCTATATACAAACACCACTCCTATATACAGACATCCCTCTGTATACAGACACCACTCCTATATACAGACATCCCTCTAAATACAGACACCACTCCTATATACAGACATCCCCCTATATACAGACACCACTCCTATAAACAGACATCCCTCTATATACAGACACCACTCCTATATACAGACATCTCTCCTATATACAAACATCCCCCTATATACAGACATCTCTCCTATATACAGACAACCCCCTATATACAGACATCTCTCTTATATACGGACATTCCTCTATATACAGACACCACTTCTATATACAGACATCCCTCTATATACAGACACCACTCCTATATACAGACATCCCTCTGTATACAGACACCACTCCTATATACAGACATCCCTCTGCATACAGACACCACTCCTATATACAGACATTTCTCTGTATACAGACACCACTCCTATATACAGACATCCCTCTGTATACAGACACCACTCCTATATACAGACATCCCTCTATATACAGACACCACTCCTATATACAGACATCCCTCTATATACAGACACCACTCCTATATACAGATATCCCCCTATATACAGACATCACTCCTATATACAGACATCCCCCTATATACAGACACCACTCCTATATACAGACATCCCTCTATATACAGACACCACTCTTATATACAGACACCACTCTTATATACAGACACCCCTCTATATACAAACACCACTCCTATATACAGACATCCCTCTGTATACAGACACCACTCCTATATACAGACATCCCTCTATATACAGACACCACTCCTACATACAGAAATCCCTCTATATACAGACACCACTCCTATATACAAAGATCCCCCTATATACAGACACCACTCTTATATACAGACATCCCTCTATATACAGACACCACTCCTATATACAGACATCCCTCTATATACAGACATCTCTCCTATATACAGACATCCCTCTATATACAGACACCACTCATATATACAGACATCCCCCTATATACAGACACCACTCCTATATACAGACATCCGTCTATATACAGACACCACTCCTATATACAGACATCCCCCTATATACAGACACCACTCCTATATACAGACACCACTCCTATATACAGACATCCCTCTATATACAGACATCTCTCCTATATACAGACATCCCCCTATATACAGACACCACTCCTATATACAGACATCCCTCTATATACAGACACCACTCCTATATACAGACATCCCTCTATATAGAGACATCTCTCCTATATACAGACATCCCTCTATATACAGACACCACTCCTATATACAGACATCCCTCTATATACAGACATCTCTCCTATATACAGACATCCCTCTATATACAGACACCACTCCTATATACAGACATCCCCCTATATACAGACACCACTCCAATATACAGACATCCCGCTATATACAGACACCACTCCTATATACAGACATCCCTCTATATACAGACGCCACTCCTATATACAGACATCCCTCTATATACAGACACTCTTATATTCAGACATCCCTCTATATACAGACACCACTCCTATATACAGACATCCCTCTATATATAGACACCACTCCTATATACAGACATCCCCGTATATACAGACACCACTCCTATATACAGACATCCCTCTGTATACAGACACCACTCCTATATACAGACATCCCTCTATATACAGACACCACTCCTATATACAGACATCCCTCTATATACAGACACCACTCCTATATACAGACATCCCTCTATATACAGACACCACTCTTATATACAGACATCCCTCTATATACAGACACCACTCCTATATACAGACATCCCTCTATATATAGACACCACTCTTATATACAGACATCCCTCTATATACAGACACCACTCCTATATACAGACATCCCTCTGTATACAGACACCACTCCTATATACAGACATCCCTCTATATACAGACACCACTCCTATATACAGACATCCCTCTATATACAGACATCTCTCCTATATACAGACATCCCTCTATATACAGACACCACTCCTATATACAGACATCCCTCTATATACAGACATCTCTCCTATATACAGACATCCCTCTATATACAGACACCACTCCTATATACAGACATCCCCCTATATACAGACACCACTCCTATATACAGACATCCCTCTATATACAGACACCTCTCCTATATACAGACATCCCCCTATATACAGACACCACTCCTATATACAGACATCCCTCTATATACAGACACCACTCCTATATACAGACATTTCTCTATATACAGACATCTCTCCTATATACAGACATCCCCCTATATACAGACATCTCTACTATATGCAGACATCCCCCAATATAGAGACACCACTCCTATATACAGACATCCCTCTATATACAGACATCTCTCCTATATACAGACATCCCTCTATATACAGACACCACTCCTATATACAGACATCCCCCTATATACAGACACCACTCCTATATACAGACACCACTCCTATATGCAGTCACCTCTCCTATATACAGACATCCCTCTATATACAGACACCACTCCTATATACAGACATCCCCCTATATACAGACACCACTCCTATATACAGACAATCCCCGATATACAGACACCACTCCTATATACAGACATCCCCCTATATACAGACACCACTCCTATATACAGACATCCCTCTAAATACAGACACCACTCCTATATACAGACATCCCCCTATATAAAGACTCCTATATACAGGTCAGACTTGTGGGTCACTTACTTATCACACACGGGGCCGGGGGGGGCACTTACTTTTCACACACGGGACCGGGGGGCACTTACTTTTCACACACGGGGCCAGGGGGCACTTACTTTTCACACACGGGGCGGAACTTACTTTTCACACACGGGGCCGGGGGGCACTTAATTTTCACACACGGGGCCGGGGGGCACTTACTTTTCACACACGGGGCCGGGGGGCACTTACTTTTCACACACGGGGCCGGGGGGCACTTACTTTTCACACATGGGGCCGGGGGGGCACTTACTTTTCACATACGGGGCCGGGGGGGGCACTTACTTTTCACACACGGGGCCGGGGGCACTTATTTTTCACACACAGGGCTGGGGGGCACTTACTTTTCACACACGTGGCCGGGGGGCACTTACTTTTCACACACGAGGCCGGGGGGCACTTACTTTTCACACACGGGGCCGGGGGGCACTTACTTTTCACACACGGGGCCGGGGGGCACTTACTTTTCACACACGGGGCCGGGGGGCACATACTTTTCACACACGGGGCCGGGGGGCGCACTTTTGCACACGGGGCCGGGGGCGCACTTACTTTTCACACACGGGGCCGGGGGGGCACTTACTTTTCACACACGGGGCCGGGGGGGGGGGACTTACTTTTGCACATGGGGCCGGGGGGGCACTTACCTTTTACACACGGGACGAGAGGGTGTCATAGTCACTTTATTCTGATGTTTGACTTTGATAAATGATCATGTCCTAAAATGGACACCGTACATTTGCATAGCTGCCATCTTTGGAAGGTCAAGTTGGGGGTAATGGAAAGTTCGCCATTATTTCCTATGGGAAATTTTTTTTTTAAAATGCGATTTAAATAAAATCTACATATCGGATCGACTATAAAAGTCATAGCACACCTGTCCCCACCGAGGCCTTCGAAACGCCGCCTGAACGGGGTCTCTGCGCCGAGCGGTTCGGGCCGCATTAATTGCGGAAAACGCGGAGAAGAAGAAGAATAATAATAACTAGATGGGCATTTCCTGAAGGAAATACATGGTGCTTGAACAGCGCTGCCAGCTGCCAATGAACCTCAGGAGCAAGTCTGGCATGCAGGGCCCTGCCCCTGGGAATCCAATTTGGCCCCTTGGTAGCCACTTTGATGTGCGGGGCCCCTTGTTAGCAACTTTGGCCCCTTGGTAGCCATTTTGGCATGCAGGAATCCTTGTTAGCCACTTTGGAGCACACAGTCTCTCGGTAGCCACTTTGGCCACATCCTCTTATATACAGACATCACTCCTCTATACAGACACCACTCCTATATACAGACACAACTCCTACATACAGACATCCCTCTATATACAGACACCACTACCATATACAGAGATCCCTCTATATTCAGATACCACTCCTATATACAGACATCCCTCTATATACAGACACCACTACAATATAGAAGACATCCTTCTATATACAGACACCACTCCTATATACAGACATCCCACTATATACAGACATCCCCCTATATACAGACACCACTCCTATATACAGACATCTCTCCTATATACAGACATCCCTCTATATACAGACATCTCTCCCTTATACAGACATCCCCCTATATACAGACACCACTTCTATATAAAGACATCCCTCTATATACAGACACCACTCCTATATACAGACACCACTCTTATATGCAGGCACCTCTCCTATATACAGATATCCCTCTATATACAGACACCTCTCCTATATACAGACATCCCTCTATATACAGACACCACTCCTATATACAGACATCCCTTTTTATACAGACAGCACTCCTATATACAGACATCCCTCTTTATACAGACACCACTCCTATATACAGACATCCCTCTATATACAGACACCACTCCTATATACAGACATCCACTATATACAGACACCACTCCTATATACAGACATCCCTCTATATACAGACACCACTCCTATACACAGACATCCCCCTATATACAGACACCACTCCTATGTACAGACATCCCTCTATATACAGACACCACTCCTATATACAGACATCCCTCTATATACAGACACCACTCCTATATACAGACATCGCCTATATAAAGACACCACTCTTATATACAGACATCCCTCTGTATACAGACACCACTCCCATATACAGACATCCCTCTATATACAGACACCACTCCTATATACAGACATCCCTCTATATACAGACATATCTCCTATATTCAGACATCCCCCTATATAGAGACACCACTCCTATAAACAGACATCCCTCTATATACAGACAACACTCCTATATACAGACATCCCTCTATATACAGACACCACTCCTATATACAGACATCCCTCTATATACAGACACCACTCCTATATACAGACATCCCTCTATATACAGACACCACTCCTATATACAGACATCCCCCTATATACAGACACCACTCCTATATACAGACATACCCCTATATACAGACACCACTCCTATACACAGACATCCCTATATATACAGACATCTCTCCTATATTCAGACATCCCCCTATATACAGACACCACTCCTATAAACAGACATCCCTCTATATACAGACACCACTCCTATATACAGACATCCCTCTATATACAGACACCACTCCTATATACAGACATCCCTCTATATACAGACACCACTCCTATATACAGACATCCCTCTATATACAGACACCACTCCTATATACAGAAATCCCCCTATATACAGACACCACTCCTATATACAGATTTCCCCCTATATACAGACACCACTCCTATACACAGACATCCCTATATATACAGACATCTCTCCTATATTCAGACATATCCCTATATACAGACACCACTCCTATATACAGACATCCCTCTATATACAGACACCACTCCTATATACAGACATCCCTCTATATACAGACATCTCTCCTATATACAGACATCCCTCTATATACAGACACTACTCCTATATACAAACATCCCCCTATATACAGACACCACTCCTATATACAGACATCCCCCTATATACACACACCACTCCAATATACAGACATCCCTCTGTATACAGGCACCACTCCTATATACAGACATCCCTCTATATACAGAAACCGCTCCTATGTACAGACATCCCTCTATATACAGACACCACTCCTATATACAGAAATCCCCCTATATACAGACACCACTCCTATATACAGATATCCCCCTATATACAGACACCACTCCTATACACAGATATCCCTATATATACAGACATCTCTCCTATATTAAGACATCCCCCTATATACAGACACCACTCCTATATACAGACATCCCTCTATATACAGACACCACTCCTATATACAGACATCCCTCTATATACAGACATCTCTCCTATATACAGACATCCCTCTATATACAGACACCAATCCTATATACAAACATCCCCCTATATACAGACACCACTCCTATATACAGACATCCCCCTATATACAGACACCACTCCTATATACAGACATCCCTCTGTATACAGACACCACTCCTATATACAGACATCCCCCTATATACAGACACCACTCCTATATACAGACATCCCTCTATATACAGACACCACTCCTATATACAGACATCCCACTATATACAGACACCACACCTATATACAGACTTCCCTCTATATACAGACACCACTCCTATATACAGACATCCCCCTATATACAGACACCACTCCTATATACAGACATCCCTCTATATACAGACACCATTCCTATATACAGACATCCCTCTGTATACAGACACCACTCCTTTATACAGACATCCCTCTATATACAGACACCACTCCTATATACAGACATCCCTCTATATACAGACATCTCTCCTATATACAGACATCTCTCTATATACAGACACCACTCTTATATACAGACATCCCTCTATATACAGACATCTCTCCTAAATACAGACATCCCTCTATATACAGACACCACTGCTATATACAGAAATCCTCCTATATACAGAAACCACTCCTATATACAGACATCCCCCTATATACAGACACCACTCCTATACACAGATATCCCTATATATACAGACATCTCTCCTATATTAAGACATCCCCCTATATACAGACACCACTCCTATATACAGACATCCCCCTATATACAGACACCACTCCTATATACAGACATCCCTCTGTATACAGACACCACTCCTATATACAGACATCCCTCTATATACAGACACCACTCCTATATACAGACTTCCCTCTATATACAGACACCACTCCTATATACAGACATCCCCCTATATACAGACACCACTCCTATAAACAGACATCCCTCTATATACAGACACCACTCCTATATACAGACATCCCTCTGTATACAGACACCACTCCTTTATGCAGACATCCCTCTATATACAGACACCACTGCTATATACAGACATCCCTCTATATACAGACACCACTCCTATATATAGACATCCCTCTATATACAGACATCTCTCCTATATAGAGACATCCCCCTATATACAGACACCACTCCTATATACAGACAACACTCTATATACAGACACCACTCCTATATACAGACATCCCTCTGTATACAGACACCACTCCTATATACAGACATCCCCCTATATACAGACACCACTCCTATATACAGACATCCCCTATATAGAGACACCACTCCTATATACAGACATCCCTCTATATACAGACACCACTCCTATATACAGACATCCCTCTATATACAGACACCACTCCTATATACAGACATCCCTCTATATACAGACACCACTCCTATATACAGACATCCCTCTATATACAGACACCACTCCTATATACAGACATCCCCCTATATACAGACACCACTCCTATATACAGACATCCCCATATATACAGACACCACTCCTATATACAGACATCCCCCTATATACAGACACCACTCCTATATACAGACATCCCCATATATACAGACACCACTCCTATATACAGACATCCCCTATATACAGACACCACTCCTATACACAGATATCCCTATATATACAGACATCTCTCCTATATTCAGACATCCCCCTATATACAGACACCACTCCTATATACAGACATCCCTCTATATACAGACACCACTCCTATATACAGACATCCCTCTATATACAGACATCTCTCCTATATACAGACAACCCTCTATATACAGACACCACTCCTATATGCAGACATCCCCCTATATACAGACACCACTCCTATATACAGACATCCCTCTATATACAGACACCACTCCTATATACAGACATCCCTCTATATACAGACACCACTCCTATATACAGACATCCCTCTATATACAGACACCACTCCTATATACAGAAATCCCCCTATATACAGACACCACTCCTATATACAGATATCCCCCTATATACAGACACCACTTCTATACACAGACATCCCTATATATACAGACATCTCTCCTATATTCAGACATCCCCCTATATACAGACACCACTCCTATATACAGACATCCCTCTATATACAGACATATCTCCTATATACAGACATCCCTCTATATACAGACACCACTCCTATATACAGACATCCTCCTATATACAGACACCACTCCTATATACAGACATCCCCCTATGTACAGACACCACTCCTATATACAGACATCCCTCTGTATACAGACACCACTCCTATATACAGACATCCCCCTATATACAGACACCACTCCTATATACAGACATCCCTCTGTATACAGACACCACTCCTATATACAGACATCCCCCTATATACAGACACCACTCCTATATACAGACATCCCTCTATATACAGACACCACTCCTATATACAGACATCCCCCTATATACAGACACCACTCCTATATACAGACATCCCTCTGTATACAGACACCACTCCTATATACAGACATCCCTCTATATACAGACACCACTCCTATATACAGACTTCCCTCTATATACAGACACCACTCCTATATACAGACATCCCCCTATATACAGACACCACTCCTATATACAGACATCCCTCTATATACAGACACCATTCCTATATACAGACATCCCTCTGTATACAGACACCCCTCCTTTATACAGACATCCCTCTATATACAGACACCACTCCTATATACAGACATCCCTCTATATACAGACATCTCTCCTATATACAGACATCTCTCTATATACAGACACCACTCTTATATACAGACATCCCTCTATATACAGACATCTCTCCTAAATACAGACATCCCTCTATATACAGACACCACTGCTATATACAGAAATCCTCCTATATACAGAAACCACTCCTATATACAGACATCCCCTTATATACAGACACCACTCCTATATACAGACATCTCTATATATACAGACATATCTCCTATATTCAGACATCCCCCTATATACAGACACCACTCCTATATACAGACATCCCTCTATATACAGACACCACTCCTATATACAGAAATCCCTCTATATACAGACATCTCTCCTATATACAGACATCCCTCTATATACAGACACCACTCCTATAAACAGACATCCCCCTATATACAGACACCACTCCTATATACAGACATCCCCCTATATACAGACACCACTCCTATATACAGACATCCCTCTGTATACAGACACCACTCCTATATACAGACATCCCTCTTTATACAGACACCACTCCTATATACAAACTTCCCTCTATATACAGACACCACTCCTATATACAGACATCCCCCTATATACAGACACCACTCCTATAAACAGACATCCCTCTATATACAGACACCACTCCTATATACAGACATCCCTCTGTATACAGACACCACTCCTTTATGCAGACATCCCTCTATATACAGACACCACTGCTATATACAGACATCCCTCTATATACAGACACCACTCCTATATATAGACATCCCTCTATATACAGACATCTCTCCTATATAGAGACATCCCCCTATGTACAGACACCACTCCTATATACAGACATCACTCTATATACAGACACCACTCCTATATACAGACATCCCTCTATATACAGACACCACTCCTATATACAGACATCCCTCTATATACAAACACCACTCTTATATACAGACATCCCTCTATATACAGACACCACTCCTATATACAGACATCCCTCTGTATACAGACACCACTCCTATATACAGACATCCCTCTATATACAGACACCACTCCTATATACAGACATCCCTCTTTATACAGACATATCTCCTATATTCAGACATCCCCCTGTATAGAGACACCACTCCTATATACAGACATCCCCCTATATACAGACATCACTCCTATATACAGACATCCCTCTATATACAGACACCACTCATATATACAGACATACCTCTATATACAGACACCACTCCTATATACAGACATCCCGCTATATACAGACACCACTCCTATATACAGACATCCCCCTATACACAGACACCACTCCTATATACAGACATTCCCCTATATACAGACACCACTCCTATATACAGACATCCCTCTAAATACAGACATCACTCCTATATACAGACATCCCTCTATATACAGACACCACTCTTATATACAGACATCCCTCTATATACAGACACCACTCCTATATACAGACATCCCTCTATATACAGACACCACTCCTATATATAGACATCCCCTATATAGAGACACCACTCCTATATACAGACATCCCTCTATATACAGACACCACTCCTATATACAGACATCCCTCTATATACAGACACCACTCCTATATACAGACATCCCTCTATATACAGACACCACTCCTATATACAGACATCCCCCTATATACAGACACCACTCCTATATACAGACATCCCCATATATACAGACACCACTCCTATATACAGACATCCCCCTATATACAGACACCACTCCTATACACAGATATCCCTATATATACAGACATCTCTCCTATATTCAGACATCCCCCTATATACAGACACCACTCCTATATACAGACATCCCTCTATATACAGACACCACTCCTATATACAGACATCGCCTATATAAAGACACCACTCTTATATACAGACATCCCTCTGTATACAGACACCACTCCCATATACAGACATCCCTCTATATACAGACACCACTCCTATATACAGACATCCCTCTATATACAGACATATCTCCTATATTCAGACATCCCCCTATATAGAGACACCACTCCTATAAACAGACATCCCTCTATATACAGACAACACTCCTATATACAGACATCCCTCTATATACAGACACCACTCCTATATACAGACATCCCTCTATATACAGACACCACTCCTATATACAGACATCCCTCTATATACAGACACCACTCCTATATACAGACATCCCCCTATATACAGACACCACTCCTATATACAGACATACCCCTATATACAGACACCACTCCTATACACAGACATCCCTATATATACAGACATCTCTCCTATATTCAGACATCCCCCTATATACAGACACCACTCCTATAAACAGACATCCCTCTATATACAGACACCACTCCTATATACAGACATCCCTCTATATACAGACACCACTCCTATATACAGACATCCCTCTATATACAGACACCACTCCTATATACAGACATCCCTCTATATACAGACACCACTCCTATATACAGAAATCCCCCTATATACAGACACCACTCCTATATACAGATTTCCCCCTATATACAGACACCACTCCTATACACAGACATCCCTATATATACAGACATCTCTCCTATATTCAGACATCTCCCTATATACAGACACCACTCCTATATACAGACATCCCTCTATATACAGACACCACTCCTATATACAGACATCCCTCTATATACAGACATCTCTCCTATATACAGACATCCCTCTATATACAGACACTACTCCTATATACAAACATCCCCCTATATACAGACACCACTCCTATATACAGACATCCCCCTATATACACACACCACTCCAATATACAGACATCCCTCTGTATACAGGCACCACTCCTATATACAGACATCCCTCTATATACAGAAACCGCTCCTATGTACAGACATCCCTCTATATACAGACACCACTCCTATATACAGAAATCCCCCTATATACAGACACCACTCCTATATACAGATATCCCCCTATATACAGACACCACTCCTATACACAGATATCCCTATATATACAGACATCTCTCCTATATTAAGACATCCCCCTATATACAGACACCACTCCTATATACAGACATCCCTCTATATACAGACACCACTCCTATATACAGACATCCCTCTATATACAGACATCTCTCCTATATACAGACATCCCTCTATATACAGACACCAATCCTATATACAAACATCCCCCTATATACAGACACCACTCCTATATACAGACATCCCCCTATATACAGACACCACTCCTATATACAGACATCCCTCTGTATACAGACACCACTCCTATATACAGACATCCCCCTATATACAGACACCACTCCTATATACAGACATCCCTCTATATACAGACACCACTCCTATATACAGACATCCCACTATATACAGACACCACACCTATATACAGACTTCCCTCTATATACAGACACCACTCCTATATACAGACATCCCCCTATATACAGACACCACTCCTATATACAGACATCCCTCTATATACAGACACCATTCCTATATACAGACATCCCTCTGTATACAGACACCACTCCTTTATACAGACATCCCTCTATATACAGACACCACTCCTATATACAGACATCCCTCTATATACAGACATCTCTCCTATATACAGACATCTCTCTATATACAGACACCACTCTTATATACAGACATCCCTCTATATACAGACATCTCTCCTAAATACAGACATCCCTCTATATACAGACACCACTGCTATATACAGAAATCCTCCTATATACAGAAACCACTCCTATATACAGACATCCCCCTATATACAGACACCACTCCTATACACAGATATCCCTATATATACAGACATCTCTCCTATATTAAGACATCCCCCTATATACAGACACCACTCCTATATACAGACATCCCCCTATATACAGACACCACTCCTATATACAGACATCCCTCTGTATACAGACACCACTCCTATATACAGACATCCCTCTATATACAGACACCACTCCTATATACAGACTTCCCTCTATATACAGACACCACTCCTATATACAGACATCCCCCTATATACAGACACCACTCCTATAAACAGACATCCCTCTATATACAGACACCACTCCTATATACAGACATCCCTCTGTATACAGACACCACTCCTTTATGCAGACATCCCTCTATATACAGACACCACTGCTATATACAGACATCCCTCTATATACAGACACCACTCCTATATATAGACATCCCTCTATATACAGACATCTCTCCTATATAGAGACATCCCCCTATATACAGACACCACTCCTATATACAGACAACACTCTATATACAGACACCACTCCTATATACAGACATCCCTCTGTATACAGACACCACTCCTATATACAGACATCCCCCTATATACAGACACCACTCCTATATACAGACATCCCCTATATAGAGACACCACTCCTATATACAGACATCCCTCTATATACAGACACCACTCCTATATACAGACATCCCTCTATATACAGACACCACTCCTATATACAGACATCCCTCTATATACAGACACCACTCCTATATACAGACATCCCTCTATATACAGACACCACTCCTATATACAGACATCCCCCTATATACAGACACCACTCCTATATACAGACATCCCCATATATACAGACACCACTCCTATATACAGACATCCCCCTATATACAGACACCACTCCTATATACAGACATCCCCATATATACAGACACCACTCCTATATACAGACATCCCCTATATACAGACACCACTCCTATACACAGATATCCCTATATATACAGACATCTCTCCTATATTCAGACATTCCCCTATATACAGACACCACTCCTATATACAGACATCCCTCTATATACAGACATCTCTCCTATATACAGACAACCCTCTATATACAGACACCACTCCTATATGCAGACATCCCCCTATATACAGACACCACTCCTATATACAGACATCCCCCTATATAAAGACACCACTCCTATATACAGACATCCCTCTATATACAGACACCACTCCTATATACAGACATCCCTCTATATACAGACACCACTCCTATATACAGACATCCCTCTATATACAGACACCACTCCTATATACAGAAATCCCCCTATATACAGACACCACTCCTATATACAGATATCCCCCTATATACAGACACCACTCCTATACACAGACATCCCTATATATACAGACATCTCTCCTATATTCAGACATCCCCCTATATACAGACACCACTCCTATATACAGACATCCCTCTATATACAGACATATCTCCTATATACAGACATCCCTCTATATACAGACACCACTCCTATATACAGACATCCTCCTATATACAGACACCACTCCTATATACAGACATCCCCCTATATACAGACACCACTCCTATATACAGACATCCCTCTGTATACAGACACCACTCCTATATACAGACATCCCCCTATATACAGACACCACTCCTATATACAGACATCCCTCTGTATACAGACACCACTCCTATATACAGACATCCCCCTATATACAGACACCACTCCTATATACAGACATCCCTCTATATACAGACACCACTCCTATATACAGACATCCCCCTATATACAGACACCACTCCTATATACAGACATCCCTCTGTATACAGACACCACTCCTATATACAGACATCCCTCTATATACAGACACCACTCCTATATACAGACTTCCCTCTATATACAGACACCACCCCTATATACAGACATCCCCCTATATACAGACACCACTCCTATATACAGACATCCCTCTATATACAGACACCATTCCTATATACAGACATCCCTCTGTATACAGACACCCCTCCTTTATACAGACATCCCTCTATATACAGACACCACTCCTATATACAGACATCCCTCTATATACAGACATCTCTCCTATATACAGACATCTCTCTATATACAGACACCACTCTTATATACAGACATCCCTCTATATACAGACATCTCTCCTAAATACAGACATCCCTCTATATACAGACACCACTGCTATATACAGAAATCCTCCTATATACAGAAACCACTCCTATATACAGACATCCCCTTATATACAGACACCACTCCTATATACAGACATCTCTATATATACAGACATATCTCCTATATTCAGACATCCCCCTATATACAGACACCACTCCTATATACAGACATCCCTCTATATACAGACACCACTCCTATATACAGAAATCCCTCTATATACAGACATCTCTCCTATATACAGACATCCCTCTATATACAGACACCACTCCTATAAACAGACATCCCCCTATATACAGACACCACTCCTATATACAGACATCCCCCTATATACAGACACCACTCCTATATACAGACATCCCTCTGTATACAGACACCACTCCTATATACAGACATCCCTCTATATACAGACACCACTCCTATATACAAACTTCCCTCTATATACAGACACCACTCCTATATACAGACATCCCCCTATATACAGACACCACTCCTATAAACAGACATCCCTCTATATACAGACACCACTCCTATATACAGACATCCCTCTGTATACAGACACCACTCCTTTATGCAGACATCCCTCTATATACAGACACCACTGCTATATACAGACATCCCTCTATATACAGACACCACTCCTATATATAGACATCCCTCTATATACAGACATCTCTCCTATATAGAGACATCCCCCTATGTACAGACACCACTCCTATATACAGACATCACTCTATATACAGACACCACTCCTATATACAGACATCCCTCTATATACAGACACCACTCCTATATACAGACATCCCTCTATATACAAACACCACTCTTATATACAGACATCCCTCTATATACAGACACCACTCCTATATACAGACATCCCTCTGTATACAGACACCACTCCTATATACAGACATCCCTCTATATACAGACACCACTCCTATATACAGACATCCCTCTTTATACAGACATATCTCCTATATTCAGACATCCCCCTGTATAGAGACACCACTCCTATATACAGACATCCCCCTATATACAGACATCACTCCTATATACAGACATCCCTCTATATACAGACACCACTCATATATACAGACATACCTCTATATACAGACACCACTCCTATATACAGACATCCCGCTATATACAGACACCACTCCTATATACAGACATCCCCCTATACACAGACACCACTCCTATATACAGACATTCCCCTATATACAGACACCACTCCTATATACAGACATCCCTCTAAATACAGACATCACTCCTATATACAGACATCCCTCTATATACAGACACCACTCTTATATACAGACATCCCTCTATATACAGACACCACTCCTATATACAGACATCCCTCTATATACAGACACCACTCCTATATATAGACATCCCCTATATAGAGACACCACTCCTATATACAGACATCCCTCTATATACAGACACCACTCCTATATACAGACATCCCTCTATATACAGACACCACTCCTATATACAGACATCCCTCTATATACAGACACCACTCCTATATACAGACATCCCCCTATATACAGACACCACTCCTATATACAGACATCCCCATATATACAGACACCACTCCTATATACAGACATCCCCCTATATACAGACACCACTCCTATACACAGATATCCCTATATATACAGACATCTCTCCTATATTCAGACATCCCCCTATATACAGACACCACTCCTATATACAGACATCCCTCTATATACAGACACCACTCCTATATACAGACATCCCTCTATATACAGACATCTCTCCTATATACAGACATCCCTCTATATACAGACACCACTCCTATATGCAGACATCCCCCTATATACAGACACCACTCCTATATACAGACATCCCCCTATATACAGACACCACTCCTATATACAGACATCCCTCTATATACAGACACCACTCCTATATACAGACATCCCTCTATATACAGACACCACTCCTATATACAGAAATTCCCCTATATACAGACACCACTCCTATATACAGATATCCCCCTATATACAGACACCACTCCTATACACAGACATCCCTATATATACAGACATCTCTCCTATATTCAGACATCCCCCTATATACAGACATCACTCCTATATACAGACATCCCTCTATATACAGACAACACTCCTATATACAGACATCCCTCTATATACAGACATATCTCCTATATACAGACATCCCTCTATATACAGACACCACTCCTATATACAGACATCCTCCTATATACAGACACCACTCCTATATACAGACATCCCCCTATATACAGACACCACTCCTATATACAGACATCCCTCTGTATACAGACACCACTCTTATATATAGACATCCCCCTATATACAGACACCACTCCTATATACAGACATCCCTCTGTATACAGACACCACTCCTATATACAGACATCCCCCTATATACAGACACCACTCCTATATACAGACATCCCTCTATATACAGACACCATTCCTATATACAGACATCCCTCTGTATACAGACACCACTCCTTTATACAGACATCCCTCTATATACTGACACCACTCCTATATACAGACATCCCTCTATATACAGACATCTCTCCTATATACAGACATCCCTCTATTTACAGACACCACTCCTATATACAGACATCCCTCTATATACAGACATCTCTCCTTTATACAGATATCCCTCTATATACAGACACCACTCCTATATACAGACATCCCCCTATATACAGACACCACTCTTATATACAGACATCCCTCTATATACAGACACCACTCCTATATACAGACATCCCTCTATATACAGACACCACTCCTATATACAGACATCCCTCTATATACAGACACCACTCTTATATACAGACATCCCTCTATATACAGACACCACTCCTATATACAGACATCCCCCTATATACAGACATCACTCCTATATACAGACATCCCTCTATATACAGACACCACTCCTATATACAGACATCCCTCTATATACAGACACCACTCCTATATACAGACAATCCCCTATATACAGACACCACTCCTATATACAGACATTCCCCTATATACAGACACCACTCCTATATACAGACATCCCTCTAAATACAGACACCACTCCTATATACAGACATCCCCCTATATACAGACTCCTATATACAGGTCAGAGTTGTGGGTCACTTACTTTTCACACACGGGGCCGGGGAGGCACTTACTTTTCACACACGGGGCCGGGGGGCACTTACTTTTCACACACGTGGCCGGGGGGCACTTACTTTTCACACACGTGGCCGGGGGGCACTTACTTTTCACACACGGGCGGAACTTACTTTTCACACACGGGGCCGGGGGGCACTTACTTTTCACACACGGGGCTGGGGGGCACTTACTTTTCACACACGGGGCCGGGGGGCACTTACTTTTCACACACGGGGCCGGGGGGCACTTACTTTTCACACACGGGGCCGGGGGCGCACTTACTTTTGCACACGGGGCCGGGGGCGCACTTACTTTTGCACACGGGGCCGGGGGCGCACTTACTTTTGCACACGGGGCTGGGGGCGCACTTACTTTTGCACACGGGGCCGGGGGCGCACTTACTTTTGCACACGGGGCCGGGAGGGCACTTACTTTTCACACACGGGGCCGGGGGGGCACTTACTTTTGACACACGGGGCCGGGGGGGCACTTACTTTTCACACACGGGGCCGGGGGGCACTTACTTTTCACACACGGGGCCAGGGGGGCACTTACTTTTGCACACGGGGCCGGGGGCGCACTTACTTTTGCACACGGGGCCGGGGGCGCACTTACTTTTGCACACGGGGCCGGGGGGCACTTACTTTTCACACACGGGGCCGGGGGGCACTTACTTTTCACACACGGGGCCGGGGGGGGCACTTACTTTTCACACACGGGGCCGGGGGGGGCACTTACTTTTCACACACGGGACGAGAGGGTGTCATAGTCACTTTATTCTGATGTTTGACTTTGATAAATGATCATGTCCTAAAATTGACACCGTACATTTGCATAGCTGCCATCTTTGGAAGGTCAAGTTCGGGGTAATGGAAAGTTCGCCATTATTTCCTATGGGAAATTTTTTTTTTTAAATGCGATTTAAATAAAATCTACATATCGGATCGACTATAAAAGTCATAGCACACCTGTCCCAACCGAGGCCTTCGAAACGCCGCCTGAACGGGGTCTCTGCGCCGAGCGGTTCAGGCCGCATTAATTGCGGAAAACGCGGAGAAGAAGAAGAATAAAATATAAGAAATCGGATTACAATATGTTGCTTGAACCTAGGAGGGTTCAAGCACCATAATAAAATATAAGAAATCGGATTACAATATGTTGCTTGAACCTAGGAGGTTCAAGCACCATAAATATAAGAAATCGGATTACAATATGTTGCTTGAACCTAGGAGGTTCAAGCACCATAATAATAATAATAATAAAATATAAGAAATCGGATTACAATATGTTGCTTGAACCTAGGAGGTTCAAGCACCATAATAATAAGAAAATATAAGAAATCGGATTACAATATGTTGCTTGAACCTAGGAGGTTCAAGCACCATAATAACTAGATGGGCATTTCCTGAAGAAATACATGGTGCTTGAACAGCGCTGCCAGCTGCCAATGAACCTCAGTAGCAAGTCTGGCATGCAGGGCCCTGCCCCTGGGTATCCAATTTGGCCCCTTGGTAGCCACTTTGATGTGCGGGGCCCCTTGTAAGCAACTTTGGCCCCTTGGTAGCCATTTTGGCAAGCAGGAATCCTTGGTAGCCACTTTGGCCACATCCTCTTATATACAAACATCACTCCTATATACAGACACTGCTCCTATATACAGACATCCCTCTATATACAGACACCACTACAATATACAGAGATCCCTCTATATAGAGATACCACTCCTATATACAGACATACCCCTTTATACAGACAGCACTACAATATACAGAAATCCCCCTATATACAGACACCACTTCTATATAAAGACATCCCTCTATATACAGACACCACTCCTATATACAGACACCAATCCTATATGCAGGCACCTCTCCTATATACAGACATCCCTCTATATACAGACACCACTCCTATATACAGACATCCCCCTATATACAGACACAACTCCTATATTCAGACATCCCCCTATATACAGACATCCCCCTATATACAGACATCTCTACTATATACAGACATCCCCCAATATAGAGACACCACTCCTATATACAGACATCCCTCCATATACAGACATCTCTCCTATATACAGACATCCCTCTATATACAGACACCACTCCTATATACAGACATCCCCCTATATACAGACACCACTCTTATATACAGACACCACTCCTATATGCAGGCACCTCTCCTACATACAGACATCCCTCTATATACAGACACCACTCCTATATACAGACATCCCCCTATATAAAGACACCACTCCTATATACAGACATCCCCCTATATACAGACACCACTCCTATATACAGACATCCCCCTATATACAGACACCACTCCTATATACAGACATCCCCCTATATACAGACACCACTCCTATATACAGACATCCCTCTATATACAGACACCACTCCTATATACAGACATCCCTCTATATACAGACACCACTCTTATATACAGACATCCCTCTATATACAGACACCACTCCTATATACAGACATCCCTCTGTATACAGACACCACTCCTATATACAGACATCCCTTTATATACAGACACCACTCCTATATACAGACATCCCTCTATATACAGACACCACTCCTATATACAGACATCCCTCTATATACAGACACCACTCCTATATACAGACATCCCCCTATATACAGACACCACTCCTATATACAGACATCCCTCTATATACAGACACCACTCCTATATACAGACATCCCTTTATATACAGACATCTCTCCTATAAACAGACATCCCTCTATATACAGACACCACTCCTATATACAGACATCCCTCTATATACAGACATCTCTCCTATATACAGACATCCCTCTATATACAGACACCACTCCTATATACAGACATCCCCCTATATACAGACACCACTCCTATATACAGACATCCCTCTATATACAGACACCACTCCTATATATAGACATCCCTCTATATACAGACACCACTCCTATATACAGACATCCCCCTATATACAGACACCACTCCTATATACAGACATCCCCCTATATACAGACACCACTCCTATATACAGACATCCCTCTGTATACAGACACCACTCCTATATACAGACATCCCCTGTATACAGACACCACTCCTATATACAGACATCCCTCTATATACAGACACCACTCCTATATACAAACATCCCTCTATATACAGACATATCTTCTATATTCAGACATCCCCCTATATAGAGACACCACTCCTATATACAGACATCCCTCTGTATACAGACACAACTTCTATATACAGACATCCCTCTATATACAGACACCACTCCTATATACAGACATCCCTCTATATACAGACACCACTCCTATATACAGACATCCCTCTGTATACAGACACCACTCCTATATACAGACATCCCTTTATATACAGACACCACTCCTATATACAGACATCCCTCTATATACAGACACCACTCCTATATACAGACATCCCTCTATATACAGACACCACTCCTATATACAGACATCCCCCTATATACAGACACCACTCCTATATACAGACATCCCTCTATATACAGACACCACTCCTATATACAGACATCCCTTTATATACAGACATCTCTCCTATAAACAGACATCCCTCTATATACAGACACCACTCCTATATACAGACATCCCTCTATATACAGACATCTCTCCTATATACAGACATCCCTCTATATACAGACACCACTCCTATATACAGACATCCCCCTATATACAGACACCACTCCTATATACAGACATCCCTCTATATACAGACACCACTCCTATATATAGACATCCCTCTATATACAGACACCACTCCTATATACAGACATCCCCCTATATACAGACACCACTCCTATATACAGACATCCCCCTATATACAGACACCACTCCTATATACAGACATCCCTCTGTATACAGACACCACTCCTATATACAGACATCCCCTGTATACAGACACCACTCCTATATACAGACATCCCTCTATATACAGACACCACTCCTATATACAAACATCCCTCTATATACAGACATATCTTCTATATTCAGACATCCCCCTATATAGAGACACCACTCCTATATACAGACATCCCTCTGTATACAGACACAACTTCTATATACAGACATCCCTCTATATACAGACACCACTCCTATATACAGACATCCCTCTATATACAGACACCACTCCTATATACAGACATCCCTCTATATACAGACATCTCTCCTATATACAGACATCCCTCTATATACAGACACCACTCCTATATACAGACATCCCTCTATATACAGACATTTCTCCTATATACAGATATCCATCTATATACAGACACAACTCCTAAATACAGACATCCCCCTATATACAGACACCACTCCTATATACAGACATCCCTCTATATACAGACACCACTCCTATATACAGACATCCCTCTATATACATTCACCACTCCTATATACAAACATCCCTCTATATACAGACACCACTCCTATATACAGACATCCCTCTATATACAGACACCACTCCTATATACAGACATCCCTCTATATACAGACACCACTCCTATATACAGATATCCCCCTATATACAGACACCACTCCTATATACAGACATCCCCCTATATACAAACACCACTCCTATATACAGACATCCCTCTGTTTACAGACACCACTCCTATATACAGACATCCCTCTATATACAGACACCAATCCTATATACAGATATCCCTCTATATACAGACACCACTCCTATATACAGACATCCCCCTATATACAGACACCACTCCTATATACAGATATCCCTCTGTATACAGACACCGCTCCAACATAGACATCCCTCTATATACAGACACCACTCCTATATACAGACATCCCTCTATATACAGACACCACTCCTATATACAGACATCCCTCTATATACAGACACCACTCCTATATACAGACATCCCTCTATATACAGACATCTCTCCTATATTAAGACATCCCTCTATATACAGACACCACTCCTATATACAGACATCCCCCTACCCTAAATACAGACACCACACCTATATACAGACATCCCCCTATATACAGACATCCCCCTATATACAGACACCACTCCTATATACAGACATCCCTCTGTATACAGACACCACTCCTATATACAGACATCCCTCTATATACAGACACCAATCCTATATACAGACATCCATCTATATTCAGACACCACTCCTATATACAGACATCCCCCTATATACAGACACCACTCCTATATACAGATATCCCTCTGTATACAGACACCGCTCCAACATACATACATCCCTCTATATACAGACACCACTCCTATATACAGACATCCCTCTATATACAGACACCACTCCTATATACAGACATCCCTCTATATACAGACACCACTCCTATATACAGACATCCCTGTATATACATACATCTCTCCTATATAGAGACATCCCCTATATACAGACACCACTCCTATATACAGACATCCCCCTAAATACAGACACCACACCTATATACAGACATCCCCCTATATACAGACATCCCCCTATATACAGAAACCACTCCTATATACAGACATCCCTCTGTATACAGACACCACTCCTATATACAGACATCCCTCTAAATACAGACACCACTCCTATATACAGACATCCCTCTATATACAGACACCACTCCTATATACAGACATCCCCCTATATACAGACACCACTCCTATATACAGACATCCCTCTATATACAGACACCACTCCTATATACAGACATCCCTCTATATACAGACACCACTCCTATATACAGACATCCCTCTATATACAGACACCACTCCTATATACAGACATCCCTCTATATACAGACACCACTCCTATATACAGACATCCCTCTATATACAGACACCACTCCTATATACAGACATCCCTGTATATACAGACATCTCTCCTATATAGAGACATCCCTCTATATACAGACACCACTCCTATATACAGACATCCCCCTAAATACAGACACCACACCTATATACAGACATCCCCATATATACAGACATCCCCCTATATACAGACACCACTCCTATATACAGACATCCCTCTATATACAGACACCACTCCTATATACAGACATCCCCCTAAATACAGACACCACACCTATATACAGACATCCCCATATATACAGACATCCCCCTATATACAGACACCACTCCTATATACAGACATCCCTCTATATACAGACACCACTCCTATATACAGACATCCCTGTATATACATACATCTCTCCTATATAGAGACATCCCCTATATACAGACACCACTCCTATATACAGACATCCCCCTAAATACAGACACCACACCTATATACAGACATCCCCCTATATACAGACATCCCCCTACATACAGAAACCACTCCTATATACAGACATCCCTCTGTATACAGACACCACTCCTATATACAGACATCCCTCTAAATACAGACACCACTCCTATATACAGACATCCCTCTATATACAGACACCACTCCTATATACAGACATCCCCCTATATACAGACACCACTCCTATATACAGACATCCCTCTATATACAGACACCACTCCTATATACAGACATCCCTCTATATACAGACACCACTCCTATATACAGACAATCCCCTATATACAGACACCACTCCTATATACAGACATCCCTCTATATACAGACACCACTCCTATATACAGACATCCCTCTATATACAGACACCACTCCTATATACAGACATCCCTCTGTATACAGACACCACCCCTATATACAGACATCCCTCTACATACAGACACCACTCCTATATACAGACATCCCTCTGTATACAGACACCACTCCTATATACAGACATCCCTCTATATAGACACCACTCCTATATACAGAAATCCCTCTATATACAGACACCACTCCTATATACAGACATCCCCCTATATACAGACACCACTCCTATATACAGACATCCCTCTATATACAGACATCCCCCTATAAACAGACATCACTACTATATACAGACATCCCCCAATATAGAGACACCACTCCTATATACAGACATCCCTCCATATACAGACATCTCTCCTATATACAGACATCCCTCTATATACAGACACCACTCCTATATACAGACATCCCCCTATATACAGACACCACTCCTATATACAGACACCACTCCTATATGCAGGCACCTCTCCTACATACAGACATCCCTCTATATACAGACACCACTCCTATATACAGACATCCCCCTATATAAAGACACCACTCCTATATACAGACATCCCCCTATATACAGACACCACTCCTATATACAGACATCCCCCTATATACAGACACCACTCCTATATACAGACATCCCCCTATATACAGACACCACTCCTATATACAGACATCCCTCTATATACAGACACCACTCCTATATACAGACATCCCTCTATATACAGACACCACTCTTATATACAGACATCCCTCTATATACAGACACCACTCCTATATACAGACATCCCTCTGTATACAGACACCACTCCTATATACAGACATCCCTTTATATACAGACACCACTCCTATATACAGACATCCCTCTATATACACACACCACTCCTATATACAGACATCCCTCTATATACAGACACCACTCCTATATACAGACATCCCCCTATATACAGACACCACTCCTATATACAGACATCCCTCTATATACAGACACCACTCCTATATACAGACATCCCTCTATATACAGACATCTCTCCTATAAACAGACATCCCTCTATATACAGACACCACTCCTATATACAGACATCCCTCTATATACAGACATCTCTCCTATATACAGACATCCCTTTATATACAGACACCACTCCTATATACAGACATCCCCCTATATACAGACACCACTCCTATATACAGACATCCCTCTATATACAGACACCACTCCTATATACAGACATCCCTCTATATACAGACATCTCTCCTATATACAGACATCCCTTTATATACAGACACCACTCCTATATACAGACATCCCCCTATATACAGACACCACTCCTATATACAGACATCCCCCTATATACAGACACCACTCCTATATACAGACATCCCTCTGTATACAGACACCACTCCTATATACAGACATCCCCTGTATACAGACACCACTCCTATATACAGACATCCCTCTATATACAGACACCACTCCTATATACAAACATCCCTCTATATACAGACATATCTTCTATATTCAGACATCCCCCTATATAGAGACACCACTCCTATATACAGACATCCCTCTGTATACAGACACAACTTCTATATACAGACATCCCTCTATATACAGACACCACTCCTATATACAGACATCCCTCTATATACAGACACCACTCCTATATACAGACATCCCTCTATATACAGACATCTCTCCTATATACAGACATCCCTCTATATACAGACACCACTCCTAAATACAGACATCCCCCTATATACAGACACCACTCCTATATACAGACATCCCTCTATATACAGACACCACTCCTATATACAGACACCACTCCTATATACAGACATCCCTCTATATACAGACACCACTCCTATATACAGACATCCCTCTATATACAGACACCACTCCTATATACAGACATCCCTCTATATACAGACACCACTCCTATATTCAGACATCCCCCTATATACAGACACCACTCCTATATACAGATATCTTTCTATATACAGACATCTCTCCTATATTCAGACATCCCCCTATATACAGACACCACTCCTATATACAGATATCACTCTATATACAGACATCTCTCCTATATTCAGACATCCCCCTATATTGAGACACCACTCCTATATACAGACATCCCCCTATATACAGACACCACTCCTATATACAGAAATCCCTCTATATACAGACACCACTCCTATATACAGACATCCCCCTATATACAGACACCACTCCTATATACATACATCCCTCTATATACAGACATCTCTCCTATATTCAGACATCCCCCTATATAGAGACACCACTCCTATATACAGACATCCCTCTATATACAGACACCATTCCTATATACAGACATCCCTCTATATACAGACAACACTCCTATATACAGACATCCCCCTATATAGACACCACTCCTATATACAGACATCCCCCTATATACAGACACCACTTCTATATACAGACATCCCTCTGTATACAGACACCACTCCTATATACAGACATCCCTCTATATAAAGACAACAACCCTATATACAGACATCCCTCTATATACAGACACCACTCCTATATACAGACATCCCCCTATATACAGACACCACTCCTATATACAGACATCCCTCTATATACAGACACCACTCCTATATACAGACATCCCCCTATATACAGACACCACTCCTATATACATACACCCCCCTATATACAGACACCACTCCTATATACAGACATCCCTCTGTATACAGACACCACTCCTATATACAGACATCCCTCTATATACAGACACCACTCCTATATACAGACTTCCCTCTATATACAGACACCACTCCTATATACAGACATCCCTCTATATACAGACATATCTTCTATATTCAGACATCCCCCTATATAGAGACACCACTCCTATATACAGACATCCCTCTGTATACAGACACAACTCCTATATACAGACATCCCTCTATATACAGACACCACTCCTATATACAGACATCCCTCTATATACAGACACCAGTCCTATATACAGACATCCCTCTATATACAGACATCTCTCCTATATACAGACATCCCTCTATATACAGACATCTCTCCTATATACAGACATCCCTTTATATACAGACACCACTCCTAAATACAGACATCCCCCTATATACAGACATCACTCCTATATACAGATATCCCTCTATATACAGACACCACTCCTATATACAGACACCACTCCTATATACAGACATCCCTCTATATACAGACACCACTCCTATATACAGACATCCCTCTATATACAGACACCACTCCTATATACAGACATCCCTCTATATACAGACACCACTCTTATATTCAGACATCCCCCTATATACAGACACCACTCCTATATACAGATATCCCTCTATATACAGACACCACTCCTATATTCAGACATCCCCCTATATACAGACACCACTCCTATATACAGATATCCCTCTATATACAGACATCTCTCCTATATTCAGACATCACTCCTATATACAGATATCCCTCTATATACAGACATCTCTCCTATATTCAGACATCCCCCTATATTGAGACACCACTCCTATATACAGACATCCCCCTATATACAGACACCACTCCTATATACAGAAATCCCTCTATATACAGACACCACTCCTATATACAGACATCCCCCTATATACAGACACCACTCCTATATACATACATCCCTCTATATACAGACATCTCTCCTATATTCAGACATCCCCCTATATAGAGACACCACTCCTATATACAGACATCCCCCTATATACAGACACCACTCCTATATACAGACATCCCCCTATATACAGACATCACTCCTATGTACAGACATCCCTCTATATACAGACACAACTCCTATATACAGACATCCCTCTATATACAGACACCACTCCTATATACAGACATCCCTCTAAATACAGACACCACTCCTATATACAGGTCAGAGTTGTGGGTCACTTACTTTTGCACACGGGGCCGGGGGCGCACTTACTTTTGCACACGGGGTCGGGGGCGCACTTACTTTTGAACACGGGGCCGGGGGCGCACTTACTTTTACACACAGGGCCGGGGGCACACTTACTTTTGCACACGGGGCCGGGGGCGCACTTACTTTTGCACACGGGGCTGGGGGCGCACTTACTTTTGCACACGGGGCCGGGGGCGCACTTACTTTTGCACACGGGGCCGGGGGCGTACTTACTTTTGCACACGGGACGAGAGGGTGTCATAGTCACTTTATTCTGATGTTTGACTTTGATAAATGATCATGTCCTAAAATAGACACCGTACATTTGCATAGTTGCCATCTTTGGAAGGTCAAGTTGGGGGTAATGGAAAGTTCGCCATTATTTCCTATGGGAATTTTTTTTTTTTTAATGCGATTTAAATAAAATCTACATATCGCATCGACTATAAAAGTCATAGCACACCTGTCCCCACCGAGACCTTCGAAACGCCACCTGAACGGGGTCTCTGCGCCGAGCGGTTCGGGCCGCATTAATTGCGGAAAACGCGGAGAAGAAGAAGAATAATAAACTAGATGGGCATTTCCTGAAGGAAATACATGGTGCTTGAACAGCGCTGCCAGCTGCCAATGAACCTCAGGAGAAAGTCTGGCATGCAGGGCCCTGCCCCTGGGTATCCAATTTGGCCCCTTGGTAGCCACTTTGATGTGCGGGGCCCCTTGTTAGCAACTTTGGCCCCTTGGAAGCCATTTTGGCATGCAGGAATACTTGGTAGCCACTTTGGCCACATCCTCTTATATACAAACATCACTCCTATATACAGACACCACTCCTATATACAGACATCCCTCTATATACAGACACCACTACCATATACAGAGATCCCTCTATATACAGATACCACTCCTATATACAGACATACCCCTATATACAGACAGCACTACAATATACAGAAATCCCCCTATATACAGACCCCACTTCTATATAAAGACATCCCTCTATATACAGACACCACTACTATATACAGACACCACTCCTATATGCAGGCACCTCTCCTATATACAGACATCCCTCTATATACAGACACCACTCCTATATACAGACATCCCCCTATGTACAGACAACACTCCTATATACAGACACCACCCTATATACAGACACCACTCCTATATACAGACATCCCCCTATATACAGACACCACTCCTATATACAGACATCCCTCTATATACAGACACCACTCTTATATACAGACATCCCTCTATATACAGACACCACTCCTATATACAGACATCCCTCTGTATACAGACACCACTCCTATATACAGACATCCCTCTATATACAGACAACACTCCTATATACAGACATCCCTCTATATACAGACACCACTCCTATATACAGACATCCCCCTATATACAGACACCACTCCTATATACAGACATCCCCCTATATACAAACACCACTCCTATATTCAGACATCCCCCTATATACAGACATCCCCCTATATACAGACATCTCTACTATATACAGACATCCCCAATATAGAGACACCACTCCTATATACAGACATCCCTCTATATACAGACATCTCTCCTATATACAGACATCCCTCTATATACAGACACCACTCCTATATACAGACATCCCCCTATATACAGACACCACTCCTATATACAGACACCACTCCTATATGCAGGCACCTCTCCTATATACAGACATCCCACTATATACAGACACCACTCCTATATACAGACATCCCCCTATATACAGACAACACTCCTATATACAGACATCCCCCTATATACAGACACCACTCCTATATACAGACATCCCCCTATATACAGACACCACTCCTATATACAGACATCCCTCTATATACAGACACCACTCCTATATACAGACATCCCTCTATAAACAGACACCACTCTTATATACAGACATCCCTCTATATACAGACACCACTCCTATATACAGACATCCCTCTGTATACAGACACCACTCCTATATACAGACATCCCTCTATATACAGACACCACTCCTATATACAGACATCCCTCTATATACAGACACCACTCCTATATACAGACATCCCCCTATATACAGACACCACTCCTATATACAGACATCCCTCTATATACAGACACCACTCCTATATACAGACATCCCTCTATATACAGACATCTCTCCTATATACAGACATCCCTCTATATACAGACACCACTCCTATATACAGACATCCCTCTATATACAGACATCTCTCCTATAAACAGACATCCCTCTATATACAGACACCACTCCTATATACAGACATCCCCTATATACAGACACCACTCCTATATACAGACATCCCTCTATATACAGACATCTCTCCTATATACAGACATCCCCCTATATACAGACACCAATCCTATATACAGACATCCCTCTATATACAGACACCACTCCTATATACAGACATCCCTCTATATACAGACACCACTCCTATATACAGACATCCCTCTATATACAGACACCACTCCTATATACAGACATCCCTCTATATACAGACATCACTCCTATATACAGACATCCCCCTATAAACAGACACCACTCCTATATACAGACATCCCTCTATATACAGACATCACTCCTATATACAGACATCCCTCTATATACAGACACCACTCCTATATACAGACATCCCCCTATATACATTCACCACTCCTATATACAGACATCCCCCTATATACAGACACCACTCCTATATACAGACATCCCTCTGTATACAGACACCACTCCTATATACAGACATCCCTCTATATACAGACACCACTCCTATATACCAACATCCCTCTATATACAGACACCACTCCTATATACAGACATCCCTCTATATACAGACATATCTTCTATATTCAGACATCCCCCTATATAGAGACACCACTCCTATATACAGACATCCCTCTGTATACAGACACAACTCCTATATACAGACATCCCTCTATATACAGACACCACTCCTATATACAGACATCCCTCTATATACAGACACCACTCCTATATACAGACATCCCTCTATATACAGACACCACTCCTATATACAGACATCCCTCTATATACAGACACCACTCCTATATACAGACATCACTCTATATACAGACATATCTCCTATATTCAGACATCCCCCTATATAGAGACACCACTCCTATATACAGACATCCCTCTGTATACAGACAGAACTCCTATATACAGACATCTGTCTATATACAGACATCTCTCCTATATACAGACATACCTCTATATACAGACACCACTCCTATATACAGACATCCCTCTATATACAGACACCACTCCTATATACAGACATCCCTCTATATACAGACATCTCTCCTATATACAGACATCCCTCTATATACAGACACCACTCCTATATACAGACATCCCCCTATATACAGACACCACTCCTATATACAGACATCCCTCTATATACAGACACCACTCCTATATACAGACATCCCTCTATATACAGACACCACTCCTATATACAGACATCCCTCTATATACAGACACCACTCCTATATACAGACATCCCTCTATATACAGACACCACTCCTATATACAGACATCCCTCTATATACAGACACCACTCCTATATACAGACATCCCTCTATATACAGACACCACTCCTATATACAGATATCCCCTATATACAGACACCACTCCTATATACAGACATCCCCCTATATACAGACACCACTCCTATATACAGACATCCCTCTGTATACAGACACCACTCCTACATACAGACATCCCTCTATATACAGACACCACTCCTATATACAGACATCCCTCTATATACAGACACCACTCCTATATACAGACATCCCCCTGTATACAGACACCACTCCTATATACAGACATCCCTCTATATACAGACACCACTCCTATATACAGACATCCCTCTATATACAGACACCACTCCTATATACAGACATCCCTCTATATACAGACACCACTCCTATATACAGACATCCCTGTATATACAGACATCTCTCCTACATAGAGACATCCCTCTATATACAGACACCACTCCTATATACAGACATCCCCCTATATACAGACACCACTCCTATATACAGACATCCCCCTGTATACAGACACCACTCCTATATACAGACATCCCTCTGTATACAGACACCACTCCTATATACAGACATCCCTCTATATACAGACACCACTCCTATATACAGATATCCCCCTATATACAGACACCACTCCTATATACAGACATCCCCCTATATACATGAAAAGTAACCGTAGGCACTACTATTGGAGGTGGTGCTCAAGTAGGTGCCCAAACCTTATGATATTGTAAAGTAACTTGGCACACACGTGATCAAGATGCTTGTGAGATTTAATTAAGAGAGTACATACAGACGTTTCGGTCATAGACCTTCTTCAATGTACTAAACAAAAATGATAACAAAGTAGGAACAATAAATAAAGTATATACAATAAACGGCAGTCAGGCACAGAAAACAGCACATTAGTGAAAACTGCTCTGGTAAAGGCATTCTCATAAGTATGCTAACATCTTCTATGGTGCAGTTCGGTGAAGAAACGTACTGTACATCATGCACTGATAGAATATATGGGGTTTATGTAAAGTGGCACCCCGACTAGGGATCTAACGTGATGAAAAAATGAAAATGAGAAAGAAGGACCTACCCTCTCACTGAGAGTCTGGTGAGCAGATAAATGGGGTGAAGTGACCTGTAAATATGCGTATAGTATTACATTTCAAATGCCCCTTATGTATCGTAGCTTATAATGGGAACGAAATAGGAGAGAACATACCCTTTTATGCGTCAGTAAGTGATAATCACCGCAGCTGCGGTTTGAACACAAGTCCGGTGCTGTGGGATAAAGTGATATGACCGTGAGTATCTCTGACTCGCAGATAGGAGGGTGGTCAATGTGTGGACAGGTGCCCGGCTTACCTAGCGTATCACGATTAAGACGCGGCATCCACCGCTTGTCCTGGATGTGGTGATGTGCGCTGGTGAACGCCATTAAGTAGCCGCGTTTAGGAACGCGCTGACCGGAAGTGCTGGGCCGGAAGTGACCTAGCAGGGTGGGTATGGCTCTCTAGCGTTCCACTAGTGCAGCTGTAGGAGGGGCCGTGCGTTCCACTGCGATCATGCGCAGTGGGATGGTGCCCTGAAGTTCTAAGTTACGTGAGCTGCTATTCCAGATAGATAGTATGAAGTTCTCATTGTGAGGTGGTGACCGGTGGGCATTCATGGTGATTTGTGACATTGAAGTAGCAGGAGTGACATTCGGTCCAGATAACATTAATATAATCGATTCTGTGGAAAAACATATAGGTGTTAGAATTTGTAATCAGCAATAAAGGCGACACTATAATGATAAAGATGGCACTCATAAAGGTTACATTGAATTAGAGGTACTTGACAGTCTTGGGTGGTTATCTCCCATTTAAGAGAGGAAGGCCTGGATATCATAGTCTCTGTTCAGGCCCTTTGGGGCTAAAGTCTGAAGTTCGTGTATCCAGAAGGCCTCTCTCTTTTTCAGGAGGCCTATCCTATCACCCCCTCTACGTGGTGATGGTACCTGTTCAATCACCTGAAATCTTAACTGGGCGATTGTGTGTCCCTGCGTGACAAAGTGATAAGGGATGGGTAGTAGGGTATTCTTGCACCTGATCGTGGATTTATGTTTGGAAATCCTCTGTTTAATAGATTGAGTTGTTTCGCCGACGTAGTATAAGCCGCAGGGGCACTTAATTACATAGATCACATATGATGAGTCGCACGTGAAAAAACCTTTAATCGGATATGCTTTGCCATTGTGTGGGTGGTATAGGGTTGTGCCTCTTTGTATGTTATTACATTGCATGCATTGCAGGCATGGGAATGTGCCTGTCTTTGGATTAGAGAGGAAGCGTTGTCTTGGTATCGATTGTGTGCTCCCTATGTCTGCTCGCACTAGTTTGTCACGTATGTTCCGTGGTCTACGGAAGCAAGGGAGGAAAGGTTCAGTAAATTCCTTGACCCCTGGGTGTGCTGTGCCCAAGATGTGCCAGTGGCGTCTAATGGACTTATGGAGTAAGTACGCTAGGGGATGGTAATTATGAATGAAAGGGATACGGTAATTCATATCTTTTCTTTTGTTAGGTGCAGGATTTGTCGTGGTCATGTCAAGGGTATATGTGGGATAACCCCTCTCTAAAAATTTTGTCCGCATTTCTGTTAGTCGTGTGGCTTGTAAGTCTTTATCAGTGACTATTCTGTGGACCCTTTGGAACTGGGATTTTGGAATGGAATCTTTCATTTTCTTGGGGTGAAAGCTATCATAATGTAACAAACTGTTACGATCTGTCGGTTTGATGTATAGATCTGTTGAAAGTTCACCTTTATCATTTTTTAGGATCGTGGTATCCAGAAAATTAACTTTTGCCTCATCATACGTGATAGTGAAGTCCAGGCCAGGCCATGAGGTCTTGAGGAATTCAAAGAAGGATTCCAATGTGGTTAGAGGGCCATTCCAGATACAGAATATATCATCAATGTACCTTTTCCACACAATAGCGTGTGTGCGGAAAAGGTCATTGACGTAGATGGTACTGTTTTCGTAGTCTGCCATGTACGAATTTGCGTACGGAGGTGCTACGTTACTACCCATCGCGGTGCCTCTCCTTTGTAAGTAGAATTTGTCCTCAAATAAAAAATAATTTCTAGTGAGTACTAAAGACAATAGCTCACAACAGAGGTTAATCTGGTCAGGGTCTAAGTTAGAGGTCATAAGTAACCTTCTTATTGACTCGATGCCATTCTCATGAGGTATGGACGTATATAAGTCCTTCACGTCAAATGTGACGAGATAGGCCTCTGGTGGGATGTTCTTTAGTTCATCTATCTGTTTCAGGAAAGCTCCCGTATCCAATAGGAAGGAGGGAGTTTGTTTGATTATTGGTGTGAGGATTTTTTCCAAGTATTTTGATATGGGCGAGAGGATGGAATCGGTTGAGGCCACTATGGGTCTGCCGGGTGGGTTGGTTAGACTCTTGTGGATTTTTGGTAGTATATAGAAAACAGGCGTGATGGGATTTTGTTTCGTGAGGTATTCACACGTTTTTTGATCTAAAATTTTTAATTCTTTGTATTTGGTAAGTGTTTGTTGTATATCCTCTCTAATTCTGTTAACTGGGTCCCTCTCCAGGGGTGTGTAGATCGAACTATCGTTAAGTTGGCGGTAGACTTCTTGTTTGTATGTGGACTTATCAAGTACGACTATAGCTCCCCCCTTGTCAGCTGGTTTCACTATAATGTCTTTATCTGACTGTAAGGAATTGAGTGCTTGGTAGTCCAAGGCAGTGAGGTTAGATGGAGAGTGTAGTCTACCTCTTTCGAAGTCATTCCTCAATCTGTGAAATGAGTCATCCACAAATGAGATGAATGCCTCGAGTGCTGGGGAACCTGATGGGGGTCTGTAGTTGCTTTTGCTTCTCAGGCCCAGGCTCCTTGAAGTAAGGAGTCGATCGTCTGTGTTAGTGGGAATAGGATCATTCCTGTTAGAGTCAGCGAAGTGTAGTTTTAATCTAAGTGATCTGTAAAATCTCTGTAGATCCATGTCTAAGTAGAAAGTATTTAGCTTGTAGCTAGGACAAAAGGATAGTCCTTTTTGTAATATTTGATGTTCCGCAATGCTCAGTAATTTGGATGAAATATTAACTACCAGGGGGTTCGTACCTGTGAGCGCGTTATGCGCGTGAAGTCCATGTCTCTCTGACCGTTTCTTCCCTCTGCGGGTCCTCTTCTTCTTGTTTGTCTCCTCCCTCGTCCTAAAAAACGACCTGCTGAAGGTCTTTCGCGTCGTTCCTGGTCCGAGCCGGACGTCGAGATGTCTGTCGTAGATCTGTAGTTGGAGCGTGAGGAGAAGGTCCCGGAGTTCGAGTTGTCTCGCCATTTGTAGATTCTGTTCTGTTCGTAATCTTCAGCGTCCCTGATGAATTTTGCCCTTTTCCTTGCTTCTGTGTCCCGTCGATGTTGCTCGATAGTGGTCTTGATACGGGTTTTGAGATCCTGTAGTTCTGCTGGGGTGGAAGATGTTGCTAGTTGTTGCTCGATGTTGGTGATGCGTTCCTTCGTCTCGGTGATCCCCTGGTGTAGATGTTCCAGCGTCAGCGTCATGAGATCAAAAGAACATTTGTTTAGAATTCTTTCAAAACGTGAACAAAAATCTGGGGAGTCACTAAAGAGGGTAGGACGGAGGGGGACCCTAAGTCCCCTGGGGATCCTCTGAACTTTGAGGTACTCCGTAAGAGTTGCACAATGCAATTCAAAGTTTGTACTCCGTCTGAGTTCCCTCTCTAGGTCTCGCCCTCTTGTTTCTTTCGGGGGGACTCTAAGGAATTCGGTGGATGTTGTAGATTGTGCAATAATGTTAGTCGTTTCTTCGGCGTTATAGGAAAACGTAAGTGATGTCATGCCCGAAAAATAGTGTGCTCTTACGTAAGGGTTTAAGGTATATGAAAAGTAACCGTAGGCACTACTATTGGAGGTGGTGCTCAAGTAGGTGCCCAAACCTTATGATATTGTAAAGTAACTTGGCACACACGTGATCAAGATGCTTGTGAGATTTAATTAAGAGAGTACATACAGACGTTTCGGTCATAGACCTTCTTCAATGTACTAAACAAAAATGATAACAAAGTAGGAACAATAAATAAAGTATATACAATAAACGGCAGTCAGGCACAGAAAACAGCACATTAGTGAAAACTGCTCTGGTAAAGGCATTCTCATAAGTATGCTAACATCTTCTATGGTGCAGTTCGGTGAAGAAACGTACTGTACATCATGCACTGATAGAATATATGGGGTTTATGTAAAGTGGCACCCCGACTAGGGATCTAACGTGATGAAAAAATGAAAATGAGAAAGAAGGACCTACCCTCTCACTGAGAGTCTGGTGAGCAGATAAATGGGGTGAAGTGACCTGTAAATATGCGTATAGTATTACATTTCAAATGCCCCTTATGTATCGTAGCTTATAATGGGAACGAAATAGGAGAGAACATACCCTTTTATGCGTCAGTAAGTGATAATCACCGCAGCTGCGGTTTGAACACAAGTCCGGTGCTGTGGGATAAAGTGATATGACCGTGAGTATCTCTGACTCGCAGATAGGAGGGTGGTCAATGTGTGGACAGGTGCCCGGCTTACCTAGCGTATCACGATTAAGACGCGGCATCCACCGCTTGTCCTGGATGTGGTGATGTGCGCTGGTGAACGCCATTAAGTAGCCGCGTTTAGGAACGCGCTGACCGGAAGTGCTGGGCCGGAAGTGACCTAGCAGGGTGGGTATGGCTCTCTAGCGTTCCACTAGTGCAGCTGTAGGAGGGGCCGTGCGTTCCACTGCGATCATGCGCAGTGGGATGGTGCCCTGAAGTTCTAAGTTACGTGAGCTGCTATTCCAGATAGATAGTATGAAGTTCTCATTGTGAGGTGGTGACCGGTGGGCATTCATGGTGATTTGTGACATTGAAGTAGCAGGAGTGACATTCGGTCCAGATAACATTAATATAATCGATTCTGTGGAAAAACATATAGGTGTTAGAATTTGTAATCAGCAATAAAGGCGACACTATAATGATAAAGATGGCACTCATAAAGGTTACATTGAATTAGAGGTACTTGACAGTCTTGGGTGGTTATCTCCCATTTAAGAGAGGAAGGCCTGGATATCATAGTCTCTGTTCAGGCCCTTTGGGGCTAAAGTCTGAAGTTCGTGTATCCAGAAGGCCTCTCTCTTTTTCAGGAGGCCTATCCTATCACCCCCTCTACGTGGTGATGGTACCTGTTCAATCACCTGAAATCTTAACTGGGCGATTGTGTGTCCCTGCGTGACAAAGTGATAAGGGATGGGTAGTAGGGTATTCTTGCACCTGATCGTGGATTTATGTTTGGAAATCCTCTGTTTAATAGATTGAGTTGTTTCGCCGACGTAGTATAAGCCGCAGGGGCACTTAATTACATAGATCACATATGATGAGTCGCACGTGAAAAAACCTTTAATCGGATATGCTTTGCCATTGTGTGGGTGGTATAGGGTTGTGCCTCTTTGTATGTTATTACATTGCATGCATTGCAGGCATGGGAATGTGCCTGTCTTTGGATTAGAGAGGAAGCGTTGTCTTGGTATCGATTGTGTGCTCCCTATGTCTGCTCGCACTAGTTTGTCACGTATGTTCCGTGGTCTACGGAAGCAAGGGAGGAAAGGTTCAGTAAATTCCTTGACCCCTGGGTGTGCTGTGCCCAAGATGTGCCAGTGGCGTCTAATGGACTTATGGAGTAAGTACGCTAGGGGATGGTAATTATGAATGAAAGGGATACGGTAATTCATATCTTTTCTTTTGTTAGGTGCAGGATTTGTCGTGGTCATGTCAAGGGTATATGTGGGATAACCCCTCTCTAAAAATTTTGTCCGCATTTCTGTTAGTCGTGTGGCTTGTAAGTCTTTATCAGTGACTATTCTGTGGACCCTTTGGAACTGGGATTTTGGAATGGAATCTTTCATTTTCTTGGGGTGAAAGCTATCATAATGTAACAAACTGTTACGATCTGTCGGTTTGATGTATAGATCTGTTGAAAGTTCACCTTTATCATTTTTTAGGATCGTGGTATCCAGAAAATTAACTTTTGCCTCATCATACGTGATAGTGAAGTCCAGGCCAGGCCATGAGGTCTTGAGGAATTCAAAGAAGGATTCCAATGTGGTTAGAGGGCCATTCCAGATACAGAATATATCATCAATGTACCTTTTCCACACAATACTATACGCATATTTACAGGTCACTTCACCCCATTTATCTGCTCACCAGACTCTCAGTGAGAGGGTAGGTCCTTCTTTCTCATTTTCATTTTTTCATCACGTTAGATCCCTAGTCGGGGTGCCACTTTACATAAACCCCATATATTCTATCAGTGCATGATGTACAGTACGTTTCTTCACCGAACTGCACCATAGAAGATGTTAGCATACTTATGAGAATGCCTTTACCAGAGCAGTTTTCACTAATGTGCTGTTTTCTGTGCCTGACTGCCGTTTATTGTATATACTTTATTTATTGTTCCTACTTTGTTATCATTTTTGTTTAGTACATTGAAGAAGGTCTATGACCGAAACGTCTGTATGTACTCTCTTAATTAAATCTCACAAGCATCTTGATCACGTGTGTGCCAAGTTACTTTACAATATCATAAGGTTTGGGCACCTACTTGAGCACCACCTCCAATAGTAGTGCCTACGGTTACTTTTCATATACCTTAAACCCTTACGTAAGAGCACACTATTTTTCGGGCATGACATCACTTACGTTTTCCTATAACGCCGAAGAAACGACTAACATTATTGCACAATCTACAACATCCACCGAATTCCTTAGAGTCCCCCCGAAAGAAACAAGAGGGCGAGACCTAGAGAGGGAACTCAGACGGAGTACAAACTTTGAATTGCATTGTGCAACTCTTACGGAGTACCTCAAAGTTCAGAGGATCCCCAGGGGACTTAGGGTCCCCCTCCGTCCTACCCTCTTTAGTGACTCCCCAGATTTTTGTTCACGTTTTGAAAGAATTCTAAACAAATGTTCTTTTGATCTCATGACGCTGACGCTGGAACATCTACACCAGGGGATCACCGAGACGAAGGAACGCATCACCAACATCGAGCAACAACTAGCAACATCTTCCACCCCAGCAGAACTACAGGATCTCAAAACCCGTATCAAGACCACTATCGAGCAACATCGACGGGACACAGAAGCAAGGAAAAGGGCAAAATTCATCAGGGACGCTGAAGATTACGAACAGAACAGAATCTACAAATGGCGAGACAACTCGAACTCCGGGACCTTCTCCTCACGCTCCAACTACAGATCTACGACAGACATCTCGACGTCCGGCTCGGACCAGGAACGACGCGAAAGACCTTCAGCAGGTCGTTTTTTAGGACGAGGGAGGAGACAAACAAGAAGAAGAGGACCCGCAGAGGGAAGAAACGGTCAGAGAGACATGGACTTCACGCGCATAACGCGCTCACAGGTACGAACCCCCTGGTAGTTAATATTTCATCCAAATTACTGAGCATTGCGGAACATCAAATATTACAAAAAGGACTATCCTTTTGTCCTAGCTACAAGCTAAATACTTTCTACTTAGACATGGATCTACAGAGATTTTACAGATCACTTAGATTAAAACTACACTTCGCTGACTCTAACAGGAATGATCCTATTCCCACTAACACAGACGATCGACTCCTTACTTCAAGGAGCCTGGGCCTGAGAAGCAAAAGCAACTACAGACCCCCATCAGGTTCCCCAGCACTCGAGGCATTCATCTCATTTGTGGATGACTCATTTCACAGATTGAGGAATGACTTCGAAAGAGGTAGACTACACTCTCCATCTAACCTCACTGCCTTGGACTACCAAGCACTCAATTCCTTACAGTCAGATAAAGACATTATAGTGAAACCAGCTGACAAGGGGGGAGCTATAGTCGTACTTGATAAGTCCACATACAAACAAGAAGTCTACCGCCAACTTAACGATAGTTCGATCTACACACCCCTGGAGAGGGACCCAGTTAACAGAATTAGAGAGGATATACAACAAACACTTACCAAATACAAAGAATTAAAAATTTTAGATCAAAAAACGTGTGAATACCTCACGAAACAAAATCCCATCACGCCTGTTTTCTATATACTACCAAAAATCCACAAGAGTCTAACCAACCCACCCGGCAGACCCATAGTGGCCTCAACCGATTCCATCCTCTCGCCCATATCAAAATACTTGGAAAAAATCCTCACACCAATAATCAAACAAACTCCCTCCTTCCTATTGGATACGGGAGCTTTCCTGAAACAGATAGATGAACTAAAGAACATCCCACCAGAGGCCTATCTCGTCACATTTGACGTGAAGGACTTATATACGTCCATACCTCATGAGAATGGCATCGAGTCAATAAGAAGGTTACTTATGACCTCTAACTTAGACCCTGACCAGATTAACCTCTGTTGTGAGCTATTGTCTTTAGTACTCACTAGAAATTATTTTTTATTTGAGGACAAATTCTACTTACAAAGGAGAGGCACCGCGATGGGTAGTAACGTAGCACCTCCGTACGCAAATTCGTACATGGCAGACTACGAAAACAGTACCATCTACGTCAATGACCTTTTCCGCACACACGCTATTGTGTGGAAAAGGTACATTGATGATATATTCTGTATCTGGAATGGCCCTCTAACCACATTGGAATCCTTCTTTGAATTCCTCAAGACCTCATGGCCTGGCCTGGACTTCACTATCACGTATGATGAGGCAAAAGTTAATTTTCTGGATACCACGATCCTAAAAAATGATAAAGGTGAACTTTCAACAGATCTATACATCAAACCGACAGATCGTAACAGTTTGTTACATTATGATAGCTTTCACCCCAAGAAAATGAAAGATTCCATTCCAAAATCCCAGTTCCAAAGGGTCCACAGAATAGTCACTGATAAAGACTTACAAGCCACACGACTAACAGAAATGCGGACAAAATTTTTAGAGAGGGGTTATCCCACATATACCCTTGACATGACCACGACAAATCCTGCACCTAACAAAAGAAAAGATATGAATTACCGTATCCCTTTCATTCATAATTACCATCCCCTAGCGTACTTACTCCATAAGTCCATTAGACGCCACTGGCACATCTTGGGCACAGCACACCCAGGGGTCAAGGAATTTACTGAACCTTTCCTCCCTTGCTTCCGTAGACCACGGAACATACGTGACAAACTAGTGCGAGCAGACATAGGGAGCACACAATCGATACCAAGACAACGCTTCCTCTCTAATCCAAAGACAGGCACATTCCCATGCCTGCAATGCATGCAATGTAATAACATACAAAGAGGCACAACCCTATACCACCCACACAATGGCAAAGCATATCCGATTAAAGGTTTTTTCACGTGCGACTCATCATATGTGATCTATGTAATTAAGTGCCCCTGCGGCTTATACTACGTCGGCGAAACAACTCAATCTATTAAACAGAGGATTTCCAAACATAAATCCACGATCAGGTGCAAGAATACCCTACTACCCATCCCTTATCACTTTGTCACGCAGGGACACACAATCGCCCAGTTAAGATTTCAGGTGATTGAACAGGTACCATCACCACGTAGAGGGGGTGATAGGATAGGCCTCCTGAAAAAGAGAGAGGCCTTCTGGATACACGAACTTCAGACTTTAGCCCCAAAGGGCCTGAACAGAGACTATGATATCCAGGCCTTCCTCTCTTAAATGGGAGATAACCACCCAAGACTGTCAAGTACCTCTAATTCAATGTAACCTTTATGAGTGCCATCTTTATCATTATAGTGTCGCCTTTATTGCTGATTACAAATTCTAACACCTATATGTTTTTCCACAGAATCGATTATATTAATGTTATCTGGACCGAATGTCACTCCTGCTACTTCAATGTCACAAATCACCATGAATGCCCACCGGTCACCACCTCACAATGAGAACTTCATACTATCTATCTGGAATAGCAGCTCACGTAACTTAGAACTTCAGGGCACCATCCCACTGCGCATGATCGCAGTGGAACGCACGGCCCCTCCTACAGCTGCACTAGTGGAACGCTAGAGAGCCATACCCACCCTGCTAGGTCACTTCCGGCCCAGCACTTCCGGTCAGCGCGTTCCTAAACGCGGCTACTTAATGGCGTTCACCAGCGCACATCACCACATCCAGGACAAGCGGTGGATGCCGCGTCTTAATCGTGATACGCTAGGTAAGCCGGGCACCTGTCCACACATTGACCACCCTCCTATCTGCGAGTCAGAGATACTCACGGTCATATCACTTTATCCCACAGCACCGGACTTGTGTTCAAACCGCAGCTGCGGTGATTATCACTTACTGACGCATAAAAGGGTATGTTCTCTCCTATTTCGTTCCCATTATAAGCTACGATACATAAGGGGCATTTGAAATGTAATACTATACGCATATTTACAGGTCACTTCACCCCATTTATCTGCTCACCAGACTCTCAGTGAGAGGGTAGGTCCTTCTTTCTCATTTTCATTTTTTCATCACGTTAGATCCCTAGTCGGGGTGCCACTTTACATAAACCCCATATATTCTATCAGTGCATGATGTACAGTACGTTTCTTCACCGAACTGCACCATAGAAGATGTTAGCATACTTATGAGAATGCCTTTACCAGAGCAGTTTTCACTAATGTGCTGTTTTCTGTGCCTGACTGCCGTTTATTGTATATACTTTATTTATTGTTCCTACTTTGTTATCATTTTTGTTTAGTACATTGAAGAAGGTCTATGACCGAAACGTCTGTATGTACTCTCTTAATTAAATCTCACAAGCATCTTGATCACGTGTGTGCCAAGTTACTTTACAATCCCCCTATATACAGACACCACTCCTATATACAGACATCCCTCTATATACAGACACCACTCCTATATACAGACATCCCTCTGTATACAGACACCACTCCTATATACAGACATCCCTCTATATACAGACACCACTCCAATATACAGACATCCCTCTATATACAGACACCACTCCTATATACAGACATCCCTGTATATACAGACATCTCTCCTATATAGAGACATCCCTCTATATACAGACACCACTCCTATATACAGATATCCCCCTATATACAGACACCACTCCTATATACAGACATCCCCCTATATACAGACACTACTCCTATATACAGACATCCCCCTATATACAGACACCACTCCTATATACAGACATCCCCCTATATACAGACACCACTCCTATATACAGACATCCCCCTATATACAGACACCACTCCTATATGCAGACATCCCTCTATATACAGACACCACTCCTATATACAGACATCCCTCTATATACAGACACCACTCCTATATACAGACATCCCCCTATATACAGACACCACTCTTATATACAGACATCCCTCTGTATACAGACACCACTCCTATATACAGACATCCCTCTGTATACAGACACCACTCCTATATACAGACATCCCTCTGTATACAGACACCACTCCTATATACAGACATCCCTCTATATACAGACACCACTCCTATATACAGACATCCCTCTATGTACAGACACCACTCCTATATACAGACATCCCTCTATATACAGACATCTCTCCTTTATACAGATATCCCTCTATATACAGACACCACTCCTATATACAGACATCCCCCTATATACAGACACCACTCTTATATACAGACATCCCTCTATATACAGACACCACTCCTATATACAGACATCCCTCTATATACAGACACCACTCCTATATATAGACATCCCTCTATATACAGACACCACTCTTATATACAGACATCCCTCTATATACAGACACCACTCCTATATACAGACATCCCCCTATATACAGACATCACTCCTATATACAGACATCCCTCTATATACAGACACCACTCCTATATACAGACATCCCTCTATATACAGACACCACTCCTATATACAGACAATCCCCTATATACAGACACCACTCCTATATACAGACATCCCCCTATATACAGACACCACTCCTATATACAGACATCCCTCTAAATACAGACACCACTCCTATATACAGACATCCCCCTATATACAGACTCCTATATACAGGTCAGAGTTGTGGGTCACTTACTTTTCACACACGGGGCCGGGGGGGCACTTACTTTTCACACACGGGGCCGGGGGGCACTTACTTTTCACACACGGGGCCGGGGGGCACTTACTTTTCACACACGGGGCCAAGGGGGCACTTACTTTTCACACACGGGGCCGGGGGCGCACTTACTTTTGCACACGGGGCCGGGGGCGCACTTACTTTTGCACACGGGGCCGGGGGCGCACTTACTTTTGCACACGGGGCCGGGGGCGCACTTACTTTTGCACACGGGGCCGGGGGCGCACTTACTTTTGCACACGGGTCCGGGGGCGCACTTACTTTTGCACACGGGTCCGGGGCGCACTTACTTTTGCACAGGGGGCCGGGGGCGCACTTACTTTTGCACACGGGGCTGGGGGCGCACTTACTTTTGCACACGGGGCCGGGGGCGCACTTACTTTTGCACACGGAGCCGGGGGCGCACTTACTTCTGCACACGAGGCCGGGGGCGCCCTTACTTTTGCACACGGGGCCGAGGGCGCACTTACTTTTGCACACGGGGCCGGGGGCGCACTTACTTTTGCACACGGGGCCGGGGGCGCACTTACTTTTGCACACGGGGCCGGGGGCGCACTTACTTTTGCACACGGGGCCGGGGGCGCACTTACTTTTGCACACGGGGCCGGGGGCGCACTTACTTTTGCACACGGGGCCGGGGGCGCACTTACTTTTGCACACGGGGCCGGGGGCGCACTTACTTTTGCACACGGGGCCGGGGGCGCACTTACTTTTGCACACGGGGCCGGGGGCGCACTTACTTTTGCACACGGGGTCGGGGGCGCACTTACTTTTGCACACGGAGCCGGGGGCGCTCTTACTTTTGCACACGGGGCCGGGGGCACACTTACTTTTGCACACGGGGCCGGGGGCGCACTTACTTTTGCACACGGGGCCGGGGGCGCACTTACTTTTGCACACGGGGCCGGGGGCGCACTTACTTTTGCACACGGGGCCGGGGGCGCACTTACTTTTGCACACGGGGCCGGGGGCGCACTTAGTTTTGCACACGGGGCCGGGGGCGCACTTACTTTTGCACCCAGGGCCGGAGGCGCACTTACTTTTGCACACGGGGCCGGGGGGCGCACTTATTTTTGCACACGGGGCCGGGGGCGCACTTACTTTTGCACACGGGGCCGGGGGCGCACTTACTTTTGCACACGGGGCCGGGGGCGCACTTACTTTTGCACCCGGGGCCGGGGGCGCACTTACTTTTGCACACGGGGCCGGGGGCGCACTTACTTTTGCACACGGGGCCGGGGGCGCACTTACTTTTGCACACGGGGCCGTGTGATAAATGACCATGTCCTAAAATGGATACCGTACATTTGCATAGCTGCCATCTTTGGAAGGTCAAGTTTGGGGTAATGGAAAGTTCGCCATTATTTCCTATGGGAAATTTTTTATTTTAAATGCGATTTAAATAAAATCTACATATCGGATCGACTATAAAAGTCATAGCACACCTGTCCCCACCGAGGGCTTCGAAACGCCGCCTGAACGGGGTCTCTGCGCCGAGCGGTTCGGGCCGCATTAATTGCGGAAAACGCGGAGAAGAAGAATAATAATAATAATAATAATAATAATAATAATAAAATATAAGAAATCGGATTACAATATGTTGCTTGAACCTAGGAGGTTCAAGCACCATAAATATAAGAAATCGGATTACAATATGTTGCTTGAACCTAGGAGGTTCAAGCACCATAATAATAATAATAATAATAAAATATAAGAAATCGGATTACAATATGTTGCTTGAACCTAGGAGGTTCAAGCACCATAATAATAAGAAAATATAAGAAATCGGATTACAATATGTTGCTTGAACCTAGGAGGTTCAAGCACCATAATAACTAGATGGGCATTTCCTGAAGAAATACATGGTGCTTGAACAGCGCTGCCAGCTGCCAATGAACCTCAGTAGCAAGTCTGGCATGCAGGGCCCTGCCCCTGGGTATCCAATTTGGCCCCTTGGTAGCCACTTTGATGTGCGGGGCCCCTTGTAAGCAACTTTGGCCCCTTGGTAGCCATTTTGGCAAGCAGGAATCCTTGGTAGCCACTTTGGCCACATCCTCTTATATACAAACATCACTCCTATATACAGACACTGCTCCTATATACAGACATCCCTCTATATACAGACACCACTACAATATACAGAGATCCCTCTATATAGAGATACCACTCCTATATACAGACATACCCCTTTATACAGACAGCACTACAATATACAGAAATCCCCCTATATACAGACACCACTTCTATATAAAGACATCCCTCTATATACAGACACCACTCCTATATACAGACACCAATCCTATATGCAGGCACCTCTCCTATATACAGACATCCCTCTATATACAGACACCACTCCTATATACAGACATCCCCCTATATACAGACACCACTCCTATATTCAGACATCCCCCTATATACAGACATCCCCCTATATACAGACATCTCTACTATATACAGACATCCCCCAATATAGAGACACCACTCCTATATACAGACATCCCTCCATATACAGACATCTCTCCTATATACAGACATCCCTCTATATACAGACACCACTCCTATATACAGACATCCCCCTATATACAGACACCACTCTTATATACAGACACCACTCCTATATGCAGGCACCTCTCCTACATACAGACATCCCTCTATATACAGACACCACTCCTATATACAGACATCCCCCTATATAAAGTCACCACTCCTATATACAGACATCCCCCTATATACAGACACCACTCCTATATACAGACATCCCCCTATATACAGACACCACTCCTATATACAGACATCCCCCTATATACAGACACCACTCCTATATACAGACATCCCCCTATATACAGACACCACTCCTATATACAGACATCCCCCTATATACAGACACCACTCCTATATACAGACATCCCTTTATATACAGACATCTCTCCTATAAACAGACATCCCTCTATATACAGACACCACTCCTATATACAGACATCCCTCTATATACAGACATCTCTCCTATATACAGACATCCCTCTATATACAGACACCACTCCTATATACAGACATCCCCCAATATAGAGACACCACTCCTATATACAGACATCCCTCCATATACAGACATCTCTCCTATATACAGACATCCCTCTATATACAGACACCACTCCTATATACAGACATCCCCCTATATACAGACACCACTCTTATATACAGACACCACTCCTATATGCAGGCACCTCTCCTACATACAGACATCCCTCTATATACAGACACCACTCCTATATACAGACATCCCCCTATATAAAGACACCACTCCTATATACAGACATCCCCCTATATACAGACACCACTCCTATATACAGACATCCCCCTATATACAGACACCACTCCTATATACAGACATCCCCCTATATACAGACACCACTCCTATATACAGACATCCCTCTATATACAGACACCACTCCTATATACAGACATCCCTCTATATACAGACACCACTCTTATATACAGACATCCCTCTATATACAGACACCACTCCTATATACAGACATCCCTCTGTATACAGACACCACTCCTATATACAGACATCCCTTTATATACAGACACCACTCCTATATACAGACATCCCTCTATATACAGACACCACTCCTATATACAGACATCCCTCTATATACAGACACCACTCCTATATACAGACATCCCCCTATATACAGACACCACTCCTATATACAGACATCCCTCTATATACAGACACCACTCCGATATACAGACATCCCTTTATATACAGACATCTCTCCTATAAACAGACATCCCTCTATATACAGACACCACTCCTATATACAGACATCCCTCTATATACAGACATCTCTCCTATATACAGACATCCCTCTATATACAGACACCACTCCTATATACAGACATCCCCCTATATACAGACACCACTCCTATATACAGACATCCCTCTATATACAGACACCACTCCTATATATAGACATCCCTCTATATACAGACACCACTCCTATATACAGACATTCCCCTATATACAGACACCACTCCTATATACAGACATCCCCCTATATACAGACACCACTCCTATATACAGACATCCCTCTGTATACAGACACCACTCCTATATACAGACATCCCCTGTATACAGACACCACTCCTATATACAGACATCCCTCTATATACAGACACCACTCCTATACACAAACATCCCTCTATATACAGACATATCTTCTATATTCAGACATCCCCCTATATAGAGACACCACTCCTATATACAGACATCCCCCTGTATACAGACACAACTTCTATATACAGACATCCCTCTATATACAGACACCACTCCTATATACAGACATCCCTCTATATACAGACACCACTCCTATATACAGACATCCCTCTATATACAGACATCTCTCCTATATACAGACATCCCTCTATATACAGACACCACTCCTATATACAGACATCCCTCTATATACAGACATTTCTCCTATATACAGATATCCATCTATATACAGACACAACTCCTAAATACAGACATCCCCCTATATACAGACACCACTCCTATATACAGACATCCCTCTATATACAGACACCACTCCTATATACAGACATCCCTCTATATACATTCACCACTCCTATATACAAACATCCCTCTATATACAGACACCACTCCTATATACAGACATCCCTCTATATACAGACACCACTCCTATATACAGACATCCCTCTATATACAGACACCACTCCTATATACAGATATCCCCCTATATACAGACACCACTCCTATATACAGACATCCCCCTATATACAAACACCACTCCTATATACAGACATCCCTCTGTTTACAGACACCACTCCTATATACAGACATCCCTCTATATACAGACACCAATCCTATATACAGATATCCCTCTATATACAGACACCACTCCTATATACAGACATCCCCCTATATACAGACACCACTCCTATATACAGATATCCCTCTGTATACAGACACCGCTCCAACATACAGACATCCCTCTATATACAGACACCACTCCTATATACAGACATCCCTCTATATACAGACACCACTCCTATATACAGACATCCCTCTATATACAGACACCACTCCTATATACAGACATCCCTGTATATACAGACATCTCTCCTATATTAAGACATCCCTCTATATACAGACACCACTCCTATATACAGACATCCCCCTACCCTAAATACAGACACCACACCTATATACAGACATCCCCCTATATACAGACATCCCCCTATATACAGACACCACTCCTATATACAGACATCCCTCTGTATACAGACACCACTCCTATATACAGACATCCCTCTATATACAGACACCAATCCTATATACAGACATCCATCTATATTCAGACACCACTCCTATATACAGACATCCCCCTATATACAGACACCACTCCTATATACAGATATCCCTCTGTATACAGACACCGCTCCAACATACATACATCCCTCTATATACAGACACCACTCCTATATACAGACATCCCTCTATATACAGACACCACTCCTATATACAGACATCCCTCTATATACAGACACCACTCCTATATACAGACATCCCTGTATATACATACATCTCTCCTATATAGAGACATCCCTCTATATACAGACACCACTCCTATATACAGACATCCCCCTAAATACAGACACCACACCTATATACAGACATCCCCCTATATACAGACATCCCCCTATATACAGAAACCACTCCTATATACAGACATCCCTCTGTATACAGACACCACTCCTATATACAGACATCCCTCTAAATACAGACACCACTCCTATATACAGACATCCCTCTATATACAGACACCACTCCTATATACAGACATCCCCCTATATACAGACACCACTCCTATATACAGACATCCCTCTATATACAGACACCACTCCTATATACAGACATCCCTCTATATACAGACACCACTCCTATATACAGACATCCCTCTATATACAGACACCACTCCTATATACAGACATCCCTCTATATACAGACACCACTCCTATATACAGACATCCCTCTATATACAGACACCACTCCTATATACAGACATCCCTGTATATACAGACATCTCTCCTATATAGAGACATCCCTCTATATACAGACACCACTCCTATATACAGACATCCCCCTAAATACAGACACCACACCTATATACAGACATCCCCATATATACAGACATCCCCCTATATACAGACACCACTCCTATATACAGACATCCCTCTGTATACAGACACCACTCCTATATACAGACATCCCTCTAAATACAGACACCACTCCTATATACAGACATCCCTCTATATACAGACACCACTCCTATATACAGACATCCCCCTATATACAGACACCACTCCTATATACAGACATCCCTCTATATACAGACACCACTCCTATATACAGACATCCCTCTATATACAGACACCACTCCTATATACAGACAATCCCCTATATACAGACACCACTCCTATATACAGACATCCCTCTATATACAGACACCACTCCTATATACAGACATCCCTCTATATACAGACACCACTCCTATATACAGACATCCCTCTGTATACAGACACCACCCCTATATACAGACATCCCTCTACATACAGACACCACTCCTATATACAGACATCCCTCTGTATACAGACACCACTCCTATATACAGACATCCATCTATATAGACACCACTCCTATATACAGAAATCCCTCTATATACAGACACCACTCCTATATACAGACATCCCCCTATATACAGACACCACTCCTATATACAGACATCCCTCTATATACAGACATCCCCCTATATACAGACATCTCTACTATATACAGACATCCCCCAATATAGAGACACCACTCCTATATACAGACATCCCTCCATATACAGACATCTCTCCTATATACAGACATCCCTCTATATACAGACACCACTCCTATATACAGACATCCCCCAATATAGAGACACCACTCCTATATACAGACATCCCTCCATATACAGACATCTCTCCTATATACAGACATCCCTCTATATACAGACACCACTCCTATATACAGACATCCCCCTATATACAGACACCACTCTTATATACAGACACCACTCCTATATGCAGGCACCTCTCCTACATACAGACATCCCTCTATATACAGACACCACTCCTATATACAGACATCCCCCTATATAAAGACACCACTCCTATATACAGACATCCCCCTATATACAGACACCACTCCTATATACAGACATCCCCCTATATACAGACACCACTCCTATATACAGACATCCCCCTATATACAGACACCACTCCTATATACAGACATCCCTCTATATACAGACACCACTCCTATATACAGACATCCCTCTATATACAGACACCACTCTTATATACAGACATCCCTCTATATACAGACACCACTCCTATATACAGACATCCCTCTGTATACAGACACCACTCCTATATACAGACATCCCTTTATATACAGACACCACTCCTATATACAGACATCCCTCTATATACAGACACCACTCCTATATACAGACATCCCTCTATATACAGACACCACTCCTATATACAGACATCCCCCTATATACAGACACCACTCCTATATACAGACATCCCTCTATATACAGACACCACTCCTATATACAGACATCCCTTTATATACAGACATCTCTCCTATAAACAGACATCCCTCTATATACAGACACCACTCCTATATACAGACATCCCTCTATATACAGACATCTCTCCTATATACAGACATCCCTCTATATACAGACACCACTCCTATATACAGACATCCCCCTATATACAGACACCACTCCTATATACAGACATCCCTCTATATACAGACACCACTCCTATATATAGACATCCCTCTATATACAGACACCACTCCTATATACAGACATTCCCCTATATACAGACACCACTCCTATATACAGACATCCCCCTATATACAGACACCACTCCTATATACAGACATCCCTCTGTATACAGACACCACTCCTATATACAGACATCCCCTGTATACAGACACCACTCCTATATACAGACATCCCTCTATATACAGACACCACTCCTATACACAAACATCCCTCTATATACAGACATATCTTCTATATTCAGACATCCCCCTATATAGAGACACCACTCCTATATACAGACATCCCCCTGTATACAGACACAACTTCTATATACAGACATCCCTCTATATACAGACACCACTCCTATATACAGACATCCCTCTATATACAGACACCACTCCTATATACAGACATCCCTCTATATACAGACATCTCTCCTATATACAGACATCCCTCTATATACAGACACCACTCCTATATACAGACATCCCTCTATATACAGACATTTCTCCTATATACAGATATCCATCTATATACAGACACAACTCCTAAATACAGACATCCCCCTATATACAGACACCACTCCTATATACAGACATCCCTCTATATACAGACACCACTCCTATATACAGACATCCCTCTATATACATTCACCACTCCTATATACAAACATCCCTCTATATACAGACACCACTCCTATATACAGACATCCCTCTATATACAGACACCACTCCTATATACAGACATCCCTCTATATACAGACACCACTCCTATATACAGATATCCCCCTATATACAGACACCACTCCTATATACAGACATCCCCCTATATACAAACACCACTCCTATATACAGACATCCCTCTGTTTACAGACACCACTCCTATATACAGACATCCCTCTATATACAGACACCAATCCTATATACAGATATCCCTCTATATACAGACACCACTCCTATATACAGACATCCCCCTATATACAGACACCACTCCTATATACAGATATCCCTCTGTATACAGACACCGCTCCAACATACAGACATCCCTCTATATACAGACACCACTCCTATATACAGACATCCCTCTATATACAGACACCACTCCTATATACAGACATCCCTCTATATACAGACACCACTCCTATATACAGACATCCCTGTATATACAGACATCTCTCCTATATTAAGACATCCCTCTATATACAGACACCACTCCTATATACAGACATCCCCCTACCCTAAATACAGACACCACACCTATATACAGACATCCCCCTATATACAGACATCCCCCTATATACAGACACCACTCCTATATACAGACATCCCTCTGTATACAGACACCACTCCTATATACAGACATCCCTCTATATACAGACACCAATCCTATATACAGACATCCATCTATATTCAGACACCACTCCTATATACAGACATCCCCCTATATACAGACACCACTCCTATATACAGATATCCCTCTGTATACAGACACCGCTCCAACATACATACATCCCTCTATATACAGACACCACTCCTATATACAGACATCCCTCTATATACAGACACCACTCCTATATACAGACATCCCTCTATATACAGACACCACTCCTATATACAGACATCCCTGTATATACATACATCTCTCCTATATAGAGACATCCCTCTATATACAGACACCACTCCTATATACAGACATCCCCCTAAATACAGACACCACACCTATATACAGACATCCCCCTATATACAGACATCCCCCTATATACAGAAACCACTCCTATATACAGACATCCCTCTGTATACAGACACCACTCCTATATACAGACATCCCTCTAAATACAGACACCACTCCTATATACAGACATCCCTCTATATACAGACACCACTCCTATATACAGACATCCCCCTATATACAGACACCACTCCTATATACAGACATCCCTCTATATACAGACACCACTCCTATATACAGACATCCCTCTATATACAGACACCACTCCTATATACAGACATCCCTCTATATACAGACACCACTCCTATATACAGACATCCCTCTATATACAGACACCACTCCTATATACAGACATCCCTCTATATACAGACACCACTCCTATATACAGACATCCCTGTATATACAGACATCTCTCCTATATAGAGACATCCCTCTATATACAGACACCACTCCTATATACAGACATCCCCCTAAATACAGACACCACACCTATATACAGACATCCCCATATATACAGACATCCCCCTATATACAGACACCACTCCTATATACAGACATCCCTCTGTATACAGACACCACTCCTATATACAGACATCCCTCTAAATACAGACACCACTCCTATATACAGACATCCCTCTATATACAGACACCACTCCTATATACAGACATCCCCCTATATACAGACACCACTCCTATATACAGACATCCCTCTATATACAGACACCACTCCTATATACAGACATCCCTCTATATACAGACACCACTCCTATATACAGACAATCCCCTATATACAGACACCACTCCTATATACAGACATCCCTCTATATACAGACACCACTCCTATATACAGACATCCCTCTATATACAGACACCACTCCTATATACAGACATCCCTCTGTATACAGACACCACCCCTATATACAGACATCCCTCTACATACAGACACCACTCCTATATACAGACATCCCTCTGTATACAGACACCACTCCTATATACAGACATCCATCTATATAGACACCACTCCTATATACAGAAATCCCTCTATATACAGACACCACTCCTATATACAGACATCCCCCTATATACAGACACCACTCCTATATACAGACATCCCTCTATATACAGACATCCCCCTATATACAGACATCTCTACTATATACAGACATCCCCCAATATAGAGACACCACTCCTATATACAGACATCCCTCCATATACAGACATCTCTCCTATATACAGACATCCCTCTATATACAGACACCACTCCTATATACAGACATCCCCCTATATACAGACACCACTCCTATATACAGACACCACTCCTATATGCAGGCACCTCTCCTACATACAGACATCCCTCTATATACAGACACCACTCCTATATACAGACATCCCCCTATATAAAGACACCACTCCTATATACAGACATCCCCCTATATACAGACACCACTCCTATATACAGACATCCCCCTATATACAGACACCACTCCTATATACAGACATCCCCCTATATACAGACACCACTCCTATATACAGACATCCCTCTATATACAGACACCACTCCTATATACAGACATCCCTCTATATACAGACACCACTCTTATATACAGACATCCCTCTATATACAGACACCACTCCTATATACAGACATCCCTCTGTATACAGACACCACTCCTATATACAGACATCCCTTTATATACAGACACCACTCCTATATACAGACATCCCTCTATATACACACACCACTCCTATATACAGACATCCCTCTATATACAGACACCACTCCTATATACAGACATCCCCCTATATACAGACACCACTCCTATATACAGACATCCCTCTATATACAGACACCACTCCTATATACAGACATCCCTCTATATACAGACATCTCTCCTATAAACAGACATCCCTCTATATACAGACACCACTCCTATATACAGACATCCCTCTATATACAGACATCTCTCCTATATACAGACATCCCTTTATATACAGACACCACTCCTATAGACAGACATCCCCCTATATACAGACACCACTCCTATATACAGACATCCCTCTATATACAGACACCACTCCTATATATAGACATCCCTCTATATACAGACACCACTCCTATATACAGACATCCCCCTATATACAGACACCACTCCTATATACAGACATCCCCCTATATACATACACCACTCCTATATACAGACATCCCTCTGTATACAGACACCACTCCTATATACAGACATCCCCTGTATACAGACACCACTCCTATATACAGACATCCCTCTATATACAGACACCACTCCTATATACAAACATCCCTCTATATACAGACATATCTTCTATATTCAGACATCCCCCTATATAGAGACACCACTCCTATATACAGACATCCCTCTGTATACAGACACAACTTCTATATACAGACATCCCTCTATATACAGACACCACTCCTATATACAGACATCCCTCTATATACAGACACCACTCCTATATACAGACATCCCTCTATATACAGACATCTCTCCTATATACAGACATCCCTCTATATACAGACACCATTCCTAAATACAGACATCCCCCTATATACAGACACCACTCCTATATACAGACACCACTCCTATATACAGACATCCCTCTATATACAGACACCACTCCTATATACAGACATCCCTCTATATACAGACACCACTCCTATATACAGACATCCCTCTATATGCAGACACCACTCCTATATTCAGACATCCCCCTATATACAGACACCACTCCTATATACAGATATCTTTCTATATACAGACATCTCTCCTATATTCAGACATCCCCCTATATACAGACACCACTCCTATATACAGATATCGCTCTATATACAGACATCTCTCCTATATTCAGACATCCCCCTATATTGAGACACCACTCCTATATACAGACATCCCCCTATATACAGACACCACTCCTATATACAGAAATCCCTCTATATACAGACACCACTCCTATATACAGACATCCCCCTATATACAGACACCACTCCTATATACATACATCCCTCTATATACAGACATCTCTCCTATATTCAGACATCCCCCTATGTAGAGACACCACTCCTATATACAGACATCCCTCTATATACAGACACCATTCCTATATACAGACATCCCTCTATATACAGACAACACTCCTATATACAGACATCCCCCTATATAGACACCACTCCTATATACAGACATCCCCCTATATACAGACACCACTTCTATATACAGACATCCCTCTGTATACAGACACCACTCCTATATACAGACATCCCTCTATATAAAGACAACAACCCTATATACAGACATCCCTCTATATACAGACACCACTCCTATATACAGACATCCCCCTATATACAGACACCACTCCTATATACAGACATCCCTCTATATACAGACACCACTCCTATATACAGACATCCCCCTATATACAGACACCACTCCTATATACATACACCCCCCTATATACAGACACCACTCCTATATACAGACATCCCTCTGTATACAGACACCACTCCTATATACAGACATCCCTCTATATACAGACACCACTCCTATATACAGACTTCCCTCTATATACAGACACCACTCCTATATACAGACATCCCTCTATATACAGACATATCTTCTATATTCAGACATCCCCCTATATAGAGACACCACTCCTATATACAGACATCCCTCTGTATACAGACACAACTCCTATATACAGACATCCCTCTATATACAGACACCACTCCTATATACAGACATCCCTCTATATACAGACACCAGTCCTATATACAGACATCCCTCTATATACAGACATCTCTCCTATATGCAGACATCCCTCTATATACAGACATCTCTCCTATATACAGACATCCCTTTATATACAGACACCACTCCTAAATACAGACATCCCCCTATATACAGACATCACTCCTATATACAGATATCCCTCTATATACAGACACCACTCCTATATACAGACACCACTCCTATATACAGACATCCCTCTATATACAGACACCACTCCTATATACAGACATCCCTCTATATACAGACACCACTCCTATATACAGACATCCCTCTATATACAGACACCACTCCTATATTCAGACATCCCCCTATATACAGACACCACTCCTATATACAGATATCCCTCTATATACAGACACCACTCCTATATTCAGACATCCCCCTATATACAGACACCACTCCTATATACAGATATCCCTCTATATACAGACATCTCTCCTATATTCAGACATCCCCCTATATACAGACACCACTCCTATATACAGATATCCCTCTATATACAGACATCTCTCCTATATTCAGACATCCCCCTATATTGAGACACCACTCCTATATACAGACATCCCCCTATATACAGACACCACTCCTATATACAGAAATCCCTCTATATACAGACACCACTCCTATATACAGACATCCCCCTATATACAGACTCCTATATACAGGTCAGAGTTGTGGGTCACTTACTTTTCACACACGGGGCCGGGGGGGCACTTACTTTTCACACACGGGGCCGGGGGGCACTTACTTTTCACACACGGGGCCGGGGGGCACTTACTTTTCACACACGGGGCCAAGGGGGCACTTACTTTTCACACACGGGGCCGGGGGCGCACTTACTTTTGCACACGGGGCCGGGGGCGCACTTACTTTTGCACACGGGGCCGGGGGCGCACTTACTTTTGCACACGGGGCCGGGGGCGCACTTACTTTTGCACACGGGGCCGGGGGCGCACTTACTTTTGCACACGGGTCCGGGGGCGCACTTACTTTTGCACACGGGTCCGGGGCGCACTTACTTTTGCACAGGGGGCCGGGGGCGCACTTACTTTTGCACACGGGGCTGGGGGCGCACTTACTTTTGCACACGGGGCCGGGGGCGCACTTACTTTTGCACACGGAGCCGGGGGCGCACTTACTTCTGCACACGAGGCCGGGGGCGCCCTTACTTTTGCACACGGGGCCGAGGGCGCACTTACTTTTGCACACGGGGCCGGGGGCGCACTTACTTTTGCACACGGGGCCGGGGGCGCACTTACTTTTGCACACGGGGCCGGGGGCGCACTTACTTTTGCACACGGGGCCGGGGGCGCACTTACTTTTGCACACGGGGCCGGGGGCGCACTTACTTTTGCACACGGGGCCGGGGGCGCACTTACTTTTGCACACGGGGCCGGGGGCGCACTTACTTTTGCACACGGGGCCGGGGGCGCACTTACTTTTGCACACGGGGCCGGGGGCGCACTTACTTTTGCACACGGGGTCGGGGGCGCACTTACTTTTGCACACGGGGCCGGGGGCGCTCTTACTTTTGCACACGGGGCCGGGGGCGCACTTAGTTTTGCACACGGGGCCGGGGGCGCACTTACTTTTGCACCCAGGGCCGGAGGCGCACTTACTTTTGCACACGGGGCCGGGGGGCGCACTTATTTTTGCACACGGGGCCGGGGGCGCACTTACTTTTGCACACGGGGCCGGGGGCGCACTTACTTTTGCACACGGGGCCGGGGGCGCACTTATTTTTGCACACGGGGCCGGGGGCGCACTTAGTTTTGCACACGGGGCCGGGGGCGCACTTACTTTTGCACCCAGGGCCGGAGGCGCACTTACTTTTGCACACGGGGCCGGGGGGCGCACTTATTTTTGCACACGGGGCCGGGGGCGCACTTACTTTTGCACACGGGGCCGGGGGCGCACTTACTTTTGCACACGGGGCCGGGGGCGCACTTACTTTTGCACCCGGGGCCGGGGGCGCACTTACTTTTGCACACGGGGCCGGGGGCGCACTTACTTTTGCACACGGGGCCGGGGGCGCACTTACTTTTGCACACGGGGCCGTGTGATAAATGACCATGTCCTAAAATGGATACCGTACATTTGCATAGCTGCCATCTTTGGAAGGTCAAGTTTGGGGTAATGGAAAGTTCGCCATTATTTCCTATGGGAAATTTTTTATTTTAAATGCGATTTAAATAAAATCTACATATCGGATCGACTATAAAAGTCATAGCACACCTGTCCCCACCGAGGGCTTCGAAACGCCGCCTGAACGGGGTCTCTGCGCCGAGCGGTTCGGGCCGCATTAATTGCGGAAAACGCGGAGAAGAAGAATAATAATAATAATAATAATAATAATAATAATAAAATATAAGAAATCGGATTACAATATGTTGCTTGAACCTAGGAGGTTCAAGCACCATAAATATAAGAAATCGGATTACAATATGTTGCTTGAACCTAGGAGGTTCAAGCACCATAATAATAATAATAATAATAAAATATAAGAAATCGGATTACAATATGTTGCTTGAACCTAGGAGGTTCAAGCACCATAATAATAAGAAAATATAAGAAATCGGATTACAATATGTTGCTTGAACCTAGGAGGTTCAAGCACCATAATAACTAGATGGGCATTTCCTGAAGAAATACATGGTGCTTGAACAGCGCTGCCAGCTGCCAATGAACCTCAGTAGCAAGTCTGGCATGCAGGGCCCTGCCCCTGGGTATCCAATTTGGCCCCTTGGTAGCCACTTTGATGTGCGGGGCCCCTTGTAAGCAACTTTGGCCCCTTGGTAGCCATTTTGGCAAGCAGGAATCCTTGGTAGCCACTTTGGCCACATCCTCTTATATACAAACATCACTCCTATATACAGACACTGCTCCTATATACAGACATCCCTCTATATACAGACACCACTACAATATACAGAGATCCCTCTATATAGAGATACCACTCCTATATACAGACATACCCCTTTATACAGACAGCACTACAATATACAGAAATCCCCCTATATACAGACACCACTTCTATATAAAGACATCCCTCTATATACAGACACCACTCCTATATACAGACACCAATCCTATATGCAGGCACCTCTCCTATATACAGACATCCCTCTATATACAGACACCACTCCTATATACAGACATCCCTCTATATACATTCACCACTCCTATATACAAACATCCCTCTATATACAGACACCACTCCTATATACAGACATCCCTCTATATACAGACACCACTCCTATATACAGACATCCCTCTATATACAGACACCACTCCTATATACAGATATCCCCCTATATACAGACACCACTCCTATATACAGACATCCCCCTATATACAAACACCACTCCTATATACAGACATCCCTCTGTTTACAGACACCACTCCTATATACAGACATCCCTCTATATACAGACACCAATCCTATATACAGATATCCCTCTATATACAGACACCACTCCTATATACAGACATCCCCCTATATACAGACACCACTCCTATATACAGATATCCCTCTGTATACAGACACCGCTCCAACATACAGACATCCCTCTATATACAGACACCACTCCTATATACAGACATCCCTCTATATACAGACACCACTCCTATATACAGACATCCCTCTATATACAGACACCACTCCTATATACAGACATCCCTGTATATACAGACATCTCTCCTATATTAAGACATCCCTCTATATACAGACACCACTCCTATATACAGACATCCCCCTACCCTAAATACAGACACCACACCTATATACAGACATCCCCCTATATACAGACACCACTCCTATATACAGACATCCCTCTGTATACAGACACCACTCCTATATACAGACATCCCTCTATATACAGACACCAATCCTATATACAGACATCCATCTATATTCAGACACCACTCCTATATACAGACATCCCCCTATATACAGACACCACTCCTATATACAGATATCCCTCTGTATACAGACACCGCTCCAACATACATACATCCCTCTATATACAGACACCACTCCTATATACAGACATCCCTCTATATACAGACACCACTCCTATATACAGACATCCCTCTATATACAGACACCACTCCTATATACAGACATCCCTGTATATACATACATCTCTCCTATATAGAGACATCCCTCTATATACAGACACCACTCCTATATACAGACATCCCCCTAAATACAGACACCACACCTATATACAGACATCCCCCTATATACAGACATCCCCCTATATACAGAAACCACTCCTATATACAGACATCCCTCTGTATACAGACACCACTCCTATATACAGACATCCCTCTAAATACAGACACCACTCCTATATACAGACATCCCTCTATATACAGACACCACTCCTATATACAGACATCCCCCTATATACAGACACCACTCCTATATACAGACATCCCTCTATATACAGACACCACTCCTATATACAGACATCCCTCTATATACAGACACCACTCCTATATACAGACATCCCTCTATATACAGACACCACTCCTATATACAGACATCCCTCTATATACAGACACCACTCCTATATACAGACATCCCTCTATATACAGACACCACTCCTATATACAGACATCCCTGTATATACAGACATCTCTCCTATATAGAGACATCCCTCTATATACAGACACCACTCCTATATACAGACATCCCCCTAAATACAGACACCACACCTATATACAGACATCCCCATATATACAGACATCCCCCTATATACAGACACCACTCCTATATACAGACATCCCTCTGTATACAGACACCACTCCTATATACAGACATCCCTCTAAATACAGACACCACTCCTATATACAGACATCCCTCTATATACAGACACCACTCCTATATACAGACATCCCCCTATATACAGACACCACTCCTATATACAGACATCCCTCTATATACAGACACCACTCCTATATACAGACATCCCTCTATATACAGACACCACTCCTATATACAGACAATCCCCTATATACAGACACCACTCCTATATACAGACATCCCTCTATATACAGACACCACTCCTATATACAGACATCCCTCTATATACAGACACCACTCCTATATACAGACATCCCTCTGTATACAGACACCACCCCTATATACAGACATCCCTCTACATACAGACACCACTCCTATATACAGACATCCCTCTGTATACAGACACCACTCCTATATACAGACATCCATCTATATAGACACCACTCCTATATACAGAAATCCCTCTATATACAGACACCACTCCTATATACAGACATCCCCCTATATACAGACACCACTCCTATATACAGACATCCCTCTATATACAGACATCCCCCTATATACAGACATCTCTACTATATACAGACATCCCCCAATATAGAGACACCACTCCTATATACAGACATCCCTCCATATACAGACATCTCTCCTATATACAGACATCCCTCTATATACAGACACCACTCCTATATACAGACATCCCCCTATATACAGACACCACTCCTATATACAGACACCACTCCTATATGCAGGCACCTCTCCTACATACAGACATCCCTCTATATACAGACACCACTCCTATATACAGACATCCCCCTATATAAAGACACCACTCCTATATACAGACATCCCCCTATATACAGACACCACTCCTATATACAGACATCCCCCTATATACAGACACCACTCCTATATACAGACATCCCCCTATATACAGACACCACTCCTATATACAGACATCCCTCTATATACAGACACCACTCCTATATACAGACATCCCTCTATATACAGACACCACTCTTATATACAGACATCCCTCTATATACAGACACCACTCCTATATACAGACATCCCTCTGTATACAGACACCACTCCTATATACAGACATCCCTTTATATACAGACACCACTCCTATATACAGACATCCCTCTATATACACACACCACTCCTATATACAGACATCCCTCTATATACAGACACCACTCCTATATACAGACATCCCCCTATATACAGACACCACTCCTATATACAGACATCCCTCTATATACAGACACCACTCCTATATACAGACATCCCTCTATATACAGACATCTCTCCTATAAACAGACATCCCTCTATATACAGACACCACTCCTATATACAGACATCCCTCTATATACAGACATCTCTCCTATATACAGACATCCCTTTATATACAGACACCACTCCTATAGACAGACATCCCCCTATATACAGACACCACTCCTATATACAGACATCCCTCTATATACAGACACCACTCCTATATATAGACATCCCTCTATATACAGACACCACTCCTATATACAGACATCCCCCTATATACAGACACCACTCCTATATACAGACATCCCCCTATATACAGACACCACTCCTATATACAGACATCCCTCTGTATACAGACACCACTCCTATATACAGACATCCCCTGTATACAGACACCACTCCTATATACAGACATCCCTCTATATACAGACACCACTCCTATATACAAACATCCCTCTATATACAGACATATCTTCTATATTCAGACATCCCCCTATATAGAGACACCACTCCTATATACAGACATCCCTCTGTATACAGACACAACTTCTATATACAGACATCCCTCTATATACAGACACCACTCCTATATACAGACATCCCTCTATATACAGACACCACTCCTATATACAGACATCCCTCTATATACAGACATCTCTCCTATATACAGACATCCCTCTATATACAGACACCACTCCTAAATACAGACATCCCCCTATATACAGACACCACTCCTATATACAGACACCACTCCTATATACAGACATCCCTCTATATACAGACACCACTCCTATATACAGACATCCCTCTATATACAGACACCACTCCTATATACAGACATCCCTCTATATGCAGACACCACTCCTATATTCAGACATCCCCCTATATACAGACACCACTCCTATATACAGATATCTTTCTATATACAGACATCTCTCCTATATTCAGACATCCCCCTATATACAGACACCACTCCTATATACAGATATCGCTCTATATACAGACATCTCTCCTATATTCAGACATCCCCCTATATTGAGACACCACTCCTATATACAGACATCCCCCTATATACAGACACCACTCCTATATACAGAAATCCCTCTATATACAGACACCACTCCTATATACAGACATCCCCCTATATACAGACACCACTCCTATATACATACATCCCTCTATATACAGACATCTCTCCTATATTCAGACATCCCCCTATGTAGAGACACCACTCCTATATACAGACATCCCTCTATATACAGACACCATTCCTATATACAGACATCCCTCTATATACAGACAACACTCCTATATACAGACATCCCCCTATATAGACACCACTCCTATATACAGACATCCCCCTATATACAGACACCACTTCTATATACAGACATCCCTCTGTATACAGACACCACTCCTATATACAGACATCCCTCTATATAAAGACAACAACCCTATATACAGACATCCCTCTATATACAGACACCACTCCTATATACAGACATCCCCCTATATACAGACACCACTCCTATATACAGACATCCCTCTATATACAGACACCACTCCTATATACAGACATCCCCCTATATACAGACACCACTCCTATATACATACACCCCCCTATATACAGACACCACTCCTATATACAGACATCCCTCTGTATACAGACACCACTCCTATATACAGACATCCCTCTATATACAGACACCACTCCTATATACAGACTTCCCTCTATATACAGACACCACTCCTATATACAGACATCCCTCTATATACAGACACATCTTCTATATTCAGACATCCCCCTATATAGAGACACCACTCCTATATACAGACATCCCTCTGTATACAGACACAACTCCTATATACAGACATCCCTCTATATACAGACACCACTCCTATATACAGACATCCCTCTATATACAGACACCAGTCCTATATACAGACATCCCTCTATATACAGACATCTCTCCTATATGCAGACATCCCTCTATATACAGACATCTCTCCTATATACAGACATCCCTTTATATACAGACACCACTCCTAAATACAGACATCCCCCTATATACAGACATCACTCCTATATACAGATATCCCTCTATATACAGACACCACTCCTATATACAGACACCACTCCTATATACAGACATCCCTCTATATACAGACACCACTCCTATATACAGACATCCCTCTATATACAGACACCACTCCTATATACAGACATCCCTCTATATACAGACACCACTCCTATATTCAGACATCCCCCTATATACAGACACCACTCCTATATACAGATATCCCTCTATATACAGACACCACTCCTATATTCAGACATCCCCCTATATACAGACACCACTCCTATATACAGATATCCCTCTATATACAGACATCTCTCCTATATTCAGACATCCCCCTATATACAGACACCACTCCTATATACAGATATCCCTCTATATACAGACATCTCTCCTATATTCAGACATCCCCCTATATTGAGACACCACTCCTATATACAGACATCCCCCTATATACAGACACCACTCCTATATACAGAAATCCCTCTATATACAGACACCACTCCTATATACAGACATCCCCCTATATACAGACACCACTCCTATATACATACATCCCTCTATATACAGACATCTCTCCTATATTCAGACATCCCCCTATATAGAGACACCACTCCTATATACAGACATCCCCCTATATACAGACACCACTCCTATATACAGACATCCCCCTATATACAGACATCACTCCTATGTACAGACATCCCTCTATATACAGACACAACTCCTATATACAGACATCCCTCTATATACAGACACCACTCCTATATACAGACATCCCTCTAAATACAGACACCACTCCTATATACAGGTCAGAGTTGTGGGTCACTTACTTTTGCACACGGGGCCGGGGGCGCACTTACTTTTGCACACGGGGTCGGGGGCGCACTTACTTTTGAACACGGGGCCGGGGGCGCACTTACTTTTACACACAGGGCCGGGGGCACACTTACTTTTGCACACGGGGCCGGGGGCGCACTTACTTTTGCACACGGGGCTGGGGGCGCACTTACTTTTGCACACGGGGCCGGGGGCGCACTTACTTTTGCACACGGGGCCGGGGGCGTACTTACTTTTGCACACGGGACGAGAGGGTGTCATAGTCACTTTATTCTGATGTTTGACTTTGATAAATGATCATGTCCTAAAATAGACACCGTACATTTGCATAGTTGCCATCTTTGGAAGGTCAAGTTGGGGGTAATGGAAAGTTCGCCATTATTTCCTATGGGAAATTTTTTTTTTTAAATGCGATTTAAATAAAATCTACATATCGCATCGACTATAAAAGTCATAGCACACCTGTCCCCACCGAGACCTTCGAAACGCCGCCTGAACGGGGTCTCTGCGCCGAGCGGTTCGGGCCGCATTAATTGCGGAAAACGCGGAGAAGAAGAAGAATAATAAAATATAAGAAATCGGATTACAATATGTTGCTTGAACCTAGGAGGTTCAAGCACCATAATAATAATAATAATAATAAAATATAAGAAATCGGATTACAATATGTTGCTTGAACCTAGGAGGTTCAAGCACCATAATAATAAGAAAATATAAGAAATCGGATTACAATATGTTGCTTGAACCTAGGAGGTTCAAGCACCATAATAACTAGATGGGCATTTCCTGAAGAAATACATGGTGCTTGAACAGCGCTGCCAGCTGCCAATGAACCTCAGTAGCAAGTCTGGCATGCAGGGCCCTGCCCCTGGGTATCCAATTTGGCCCCTTGGTAGCCACTTTGATGTGCGGGGCCCCTTGTAAGCAACTTTGGCCCCTTGGTAGCCATTTTGGCAAGCAGGAATCCTTGGTAGCCACTTTGGCCACATCCTCTTATATACAAACATCACTCCTATATACAGACACTGCTCCTATATACAGACATCCCTCTATATACAGACACCACTACAATATACAGAGATCCCTCTATATAGAGATACCACTCCTATATACAGACATACCCCTTTATACAGACAGCACTACAATATACAGAAATCCCCCTATATACAGACACCACTTCTATATAAAGACATCCCTCTATATACAGACACCACTCCTATATACAGACACCAATCCTATATGCAGGCACCTCTCCTATATACAGACATCCCTCTATATACAGACACCACTCCTATATACAGACATCCCCCTATATACAGACACCACTCCTATATTCAGACATCCCCCTATATACAGACATCCCCCTATATACAGACATCTCTACTATATACAGACATCCCCCAATATAGAGACACCACTCCTATATACAGACATCCCTCCATATACAGACATCTCTCCTATATACAGACATCCCTCTATATACAGACACCACTCCTATATACAGACATCCCCCTATATACAGACACCACTCTTATATACAGACACCACTCCTATATGCAGGCACCTCTCCTACATACAGACATCCCTCTATATACAGACACCACTCCTATATACAGACATCCCCCTATATAAAGACACCACTCCTATATACAGACATCCCCCTATATACAGACACCACTCCTATATACAGACATCCCCCTATATACAGACACCACTCCTATATACAGACATCCCCCTATATACAGACACCACTCCTATATACAGACATCCCTCTATATACAGACACCACTCCTATATACAGACATCCCTCTATATACAGACACCACTCTTATATACAGACATCCCTCTATATACAGACACCACTCCTATATACAGACATCCCTCTGTATACAGACACCACTCCTATATACAGACATCCCTTTATATACAGACACCACTCCTATATACAGACATCCCTCTATATACAGACACCACTCCTATATACAGACATCCCTCTATATACAGACACCACTCCTATATACAGACATCCCCCTATATACAGACACCACTCCTATATACAGACATCCCTCTATATACAGACACCACTCCTATATACAGACATCCCTTTATATACAGACATCTCTCCTATAAACAGACATCCCTCTATATACAGACACCACTCCTATATACAGACATCCCTCTATATACAGACATCTCTCCTATATACAGACATCCCTCTATATACAGACACCACTCCTATATACAGACATCCCCCTATATACAGACACCACTCCTATATACAGACATCCCTCTATATACAGACACCACTCCTATATATAGACATCCCTCTATATACAGACACCACTCCTATATACAGACATCCCCCTATATACAGACACCACTCCTATATACAGACATCCCCCTATATACAGACACCACTCCTATATACAGACATCCCTCTGTATACAGACACCACTCCTATATACAGACATCCCCTGTATACAGACACCACTCCTATATACAGACATCCCTCTATATACAGACACCACTCCTATATACAAACATCCCTCTATATACAGACATATCTTCTATATTCAGACATCCCTCTATATACAGACACCACTCCTATATACAGACATCCCTCTATATACAGACATCTCTCCTATATACAGACATCCCTCTATATACAGACACCACTCCTATATACAGACATCCCTCTATATACAGACATTTCTCCTATATACAGATATCCATCTATATACAGACACAACTCCTAAATACAGACATCCCCCTATATACAGACACCACTCCTATATACAGACATCCCTCTATATACAGACACCACTCCTATATACAGACATCCCTCTATATACATTCACCACTCCTATATACAAACATCCCTCTATATACAGACACCACTCCTATATACAGACATCCCTCTATATACAGACACCACTCCTATATACAGACATCCCTCTATATACAGACACCACTCCTATATACAGATATCCCCCTATATACAGACACCACTCCTATATACAGACATCCCCCTATATACAAACACCACTCCTATATACAGACATCCCTCTGTTTACAGACACCACTCCTATATACAGACATCCCTCTATATACAGACACCAATCCTATATACAGATATCCCTCTATATACAGACACCACTCCTATATACAGACATCCCCCTATATACAGACACCACTCCTATATACAGATATCCCTCTGTATACAGACACCGCTCCAACATACAGACATCCCTCTATATACAGACACCACTCCTATATACAGACATCCCTCTATATACAGACACCACTCCTATATACAGACATCCCTCTATATACAGACACCACTCCTATATACAGACATCCCTGTATATACAGACATCTCTCCTATATTAAGACATCCCTCTATATACAGACACCACTCCTATATACAGACATCCCCCTACCCTAAATACAGACACCACACCTATATACAGACATCCCCCTATATACAGACATCCCCCTATATACAGACACCACTCCTATATACAGACATCCCTCTGTATACAGACACCACTCCTATATACAGACATCCCTCTATATACAGACACCAATCCTATATACAGACATCCATCTATATTCAGACACCACTCCTATATACAGACATCCCCCTATATACAGACACCACTCCTATATACAGATATCCCTCTGTATACAGACACCGCTCCAACATACAGACATCCCTCTATATACAGACACCACTCCTATATACAGACATCCCTCTATATACAGACACCACTCCTATATACAGACATCCCTCTATATACAGACACCACTCCTATATACAGACATCCCTCTGTATACAGACACCACTCCTATATACAGACATCCCTCTATATACAGACACCACTCCTATATACAGACATCCCTCTATATACAGACACCACTCCTATATACAGACATCCCTCTATATTCAGACATCTCTCCTATATACAGACATCCCTGTATATACAGACATCTCTCCTATATACAGACATCCCTCTATATACAGACACCACTCCTATATACAGACAGCCCCCTATATACAGACAACACTCCTATATACAGACATCCCCCTATATACAAACACCACTCCTATATACAGACATCCCTCTGTATACAGACACCACTCCTATATACAGACATCCCTCTATATACAGACACCACTCCTATATACAGACATCCCTCTATATACAGACACCACTCCTATATACAGACATCCCCCTATATACAGATACCACTCTTATATACAGACATCCCTCTATATACAGACATCTCTCCTTTATACAGACACCACTCCTATATACAGACATCCCTCTGTATACAGACTCCACTCCTATATACAGACATCCTTCTATATATAGACACCACTCCTATATACAGACATCCCTCTATATACAGACACCACTCCTATATACAGACATCCCCCTATATACAGACACCACTCCTATATACAGACATCCCTCTGTATACAGACACCACTCCTATATACAGACATCCCTCTGTATACAGACACCACTCCATTATACAGACATCCCTCTATACACAGACACCACTCCAATATACAGACCTCCCTCTGTATACAGACACCACTCCTATATACAGACATACCTCTATATACAGACAACACTCCTATATACAGACATCCCCCTATATACAGACACCACTCCTATATACAGACATCCCTCTGTATACAGACACCACTCCTATATACAGACATCCCTCTATATACAGACACCACTCCTATATACAGACATCCCTCTATATACAGACACCACTCCTATATACAGACATCCCCCTATATACAGACACCACTCCTATATACAGACATCCCTCTATATACAGACACCATTCCTATATACAGACATCCCTCTATATACAGACAACACTCCTATATACAGACATCCCCCTATATACAGACACCACTCCTATATACAGACATCCCCCTATATACAGACACCTCTTCTATATACAGACATCCCTCTGTATACAGACACCACTCCTATATACAGACATCCCTCTATATAAAGACAACAACCCTATATACAGACATCCCTCTATATACAGACACCACTCCTATATACAGACATCCCTCTATATACAGACACCACTCCTATATACAGACATCCCTCTATATACAGACACCACTCCTATATACAGACATCCCCCTATATACAGACACCACTCCTATATACATACACCCCCCTATATACAGACACCACTTCTATATACAGACATCCCTCTGTATACAGACACCACTCCTATATACAGACATCCCTCTATATACAGACACCACTCCTATATACAGACATCCCTCTATATACAGACACCACTCCTATATACAGACATCCCTCTATATACAGACATATCTTCTATATTCAGACATCCCCCTATATAGAGACACCACTCCTATATACAGACATCCCTCTGTATACAGACACAACTCCTATATACAGACATCCCTCTATATACAGACACCACTCCTATATACAGACATCCCTCTATATACAGACACCACTCCTATATACAGACATCCCTCTATATACAGACATCTCTCCTATACACAGACATCCCTCTATATACAGACATCTCTCCTATATACAGACATCCCTCTATATACAGACACCACTCCTAAATACAGACATCCCCCTATATACAGACACCACTCCTATATACAGACATCCCTCTATATACAGACACCACTCCTATATACAGACACCACTCCTATATACAGACATCCCTCTATATACAGACACCACTCCTATATACAGACATCCCTCTATATACAGACACCACTCCTATATACAGACATCCCTCTATATACAGACACCACTCCTATATTCAGACATCCCCCTATATACAGACACCACTCCTATATACAGATATCTTTCTATATACAGACATCTCTCCTATATTCAGACATCCCCCTATATACAGACACCACTCCTATATACAGATATCACTCTATATACAGACATCTCTCCTATATTCAGACATCCCCCTATATTGAGACACCACTCCTATATACAGACATCCCCCTATATACAGACACCACTCCTATATACAGAAATCCCTCTATATACAGACACCACTCCTATATACAGACATCCCCCTATATACAGACACCACTCCTATATACATACATCCCTCTATATACAGACATCTCTCCTATATTCAGACATCCCCCTATATAGAGACACCACTCCTATATACAGACATCCCTCTATATACAGACACCATTCCTATATACAGACATCCCTCTATATACAGACAACACTCCTATATACAGACATCCCCCTATATAGACACCACTCCTATATACAGACATCCCCCTATATACAGACACCACTTCTATATACAGACATCCCTCTGTATACAGACACCACTCCTATATACAGACATCCCTCTATATAAAGACAACAACCCTATATACAGACATCCCTCTATATACAGACACCACTCCTATATACAGACATCCCACTATATACAGACACCACTCCTATATACAGACATCCCTCTATATACAGACACCACTCCTATATACAGACATCCCCCTATATACAGACACCACTCCTATATACATACACCCCCCTATATACAGACACCACTCCTATATACAGACATCCCTCTGTATACAGACACCACTCCTATATACAGACATCCCTCTATATACAGACACCACTCCTATATACAGACTTCCCTCTATATACAGACACCACTCCTATATACAGACATCCCTCTATATACAGACATATCTTCTATATTCAGACATCCCCCTATATAGAGACACCACTCCTATATACAGACATCCCTCTGTATACAGACACAACTCCTATATACAGACATCCCTCTATATACAGACACCACTCATATATACAGACATCCCTCTTTATACAGACACCAGTCCTATATACAGACATCCCTCTATATACAGACATCTCTCCTATATACAGACATCCCTCTATATACAGACATCTCTCCTATATACAGACATCCCTTTATATACAGACACCACTCCTAAATACAGACATCCCCCTATATACAGACATCACTCCTATATACAGATATCCCTCTATATACAGACACCACTCCTATATACAGACACCACTCCTATATACAGACATCCCTCTATATACAGACACCACTCCTATATACAGACATCCCTCTATATACAGACACCACTCCTATATACAGACATCCCTCTATATACAGACACCACTCCTATATTCAGACATCCCCCTATATACAGACACCACTCCTATATACAGATATCCCTCTATATACAGACACCACTCCTATATTCAGACATCCCCCTATATACAGACACCACTCCTATATACAGATATCCCTCTATATACAGACATCTCTCCTATATTCAGACATCCCCCTATATACAGACACCACTCCTATATACAGATATCCCTCTATATACAGACATCTCTCCTATATTCAGACATCCCCCTATATTGAGACACCACTCCTATATACAGACATCCCCCTATATACAGACACCACTCCTATATACAGAAATCCCTCTATATACAGACACCACTCCTATATACAGACATCCCCCTATATACAGACACCACTCCTATATACATACATCCCTCTATATACAGACATCTCTCCTATATTCAGACATCCCCCTATATAGAGACACCACTCCTATATACAGACATCCCCCTATATACAGACACCACTCCTATATACAGACATCCCCCTATATACAGACATCACTCCTATGTACAGACATCCCTCTATATACAGACACAACTCCTATATACAGACATCCCTCTATATACAGACACCACTCCTATATACAGACATCCCTCTAAATACAGACACCACTCCTATATACAGGTCAGAGTTGTGGGTCACTTACTTTTGCACACGGGGCCGGGGGCGCACTTACTTTTGCACACGGGGTCGGGGGCGCACTTACTTTTGAACAAGGGGCCGGGGGCGCACTTACTTTTACACACAGGGCCGGGGGCACACTTACTTTTGCACACGGGGCCGGGGGCGCACTTACTTTTGCACACGGGGCTGGGGGCGCACTTACTTTTGCACACGGGGCCGGGGGCGCACTTACTTTTGCACACGGGGCCGGGGGCGTACTTACTTTTGCACACGGGACGAGAGGGTGTCATAGTCACTTTATTCTGATGTTTGACTTTGATAAATGATCATGTCCTAAAATAGACACCGTACATTTGCATAGTTGCCATCTTTGGAAGGTCAAGTTGGGGGTAATGGAAAGTTCGCCATTATTTCCTATGGGAAATTTTTTTTTTAAATGCGATTTAAATAAAATCTACATATCGCATCGACTATAAAAGTCATAGCACACCTGTCCCCACCGAGACCTTCGAAACGCCGCCTGAACGGGGTCTCTGCGCCGAGCGGTTCGGGCCGCATTAATTGCGGAAAACGCGGAGAAGAAGAAGAATAATAAAATATAAGAAATCGGATTACAATATGTTGCTTGAACCTAGGAGGTTCAAGCACCATAATAATAATAATAATAAAATATAAGAAATCGGATTACAATATGTTGCTTGAACCTAGGAGGTTCAAGCACCATAATAATAAGAAAATATAAGAAATCGGATTACAATATGTTGCTTGAACCTAGGAGGTTCAAGCACCATAATAACTAGATGGGCATTTCCTGAAGAAATACATGGTGCTTGAACAGCGCTGCCAGCTGCCAATGAACCTCAGTAGCAAGTCTGGCATGCAGGGCCCTGCCCCTGGGTATCCAATTTGGCCCCTTGGTAGCCACTTTGATGTGCGGGGCCCCTTGTAAGCAACTTTGGCCCCTTGGTAGCCATTTTGGCAAGCAGGAATCCTTGGTAGCCACTTTGGCCACATCCTCTTATATACAAACATCACTCCTATATACAGACACTGCTCCTATATACAGACATCCCTCTATATACAGACACCACTACAATATACAGAGATCCCTCTATATAGAGATACCACTCCTATATACAGACATACCCCTTTATACAGACAGCACTACAATATACAGAAATCCCCCTATATACAGACACCACTTCTATATAAAGACATCCCTCTATATACAGACACCACTCCTATATACAGACACCAATCCTATATGCAGGCACCTCTCCTATATACAGACATCCCTCTATATACAGACACCACTCCTATATACAGACATCCCCCTATATACAGACACCACTCCTATATTCAGACATCCCCCTATATACAGACATCCCCCTATATACAGACATCTCTACTATATACAGACATCCCCCAATATAGAGACACCACTCCTATATACAGACATCCCTCCATATACAGACATCTCTCCTATATACAGACATCCCTCTACATACAGACACCACTCCTATATACAGACATCCCCCTATATACAGACACCACTCTTATATACAGACACCACTCCTATATGCAGGCACCTCTCCTACATACAGACATCCCTCTATATACAGACACCACTCCTATATACAGACATCCCCCTATATAAAGACACCACTCCTATATACAGACATCCCCCTATATACAGACACCACTCCTATATACAGACATCCCCCTATATACAGACACCACTCCTATATACAGACATCCCCCTATATACAGACACCACTCCTATATACAGACATCCCTCTATATACAGACACCACTCCTATATACAGACATCCCTCTATATACAGACACCACTCTTATATACAGACATCCCTCTATATACAGACACCACTCCTATATACAGACATCCCTCTGTATACAGACACCACTCCTATATACAGACATCCCTTTATATACAGACACCACTCCTATATACAGACATCCCTCTATATACAGACACCACTCCTATATACAGACATCCCTCTATATACAGACACCACTCTTATATACAGACATCCCTCTATATACAGACACCACTCCTATATACAGACATCCCTCTGTATACAGACACCACTCCTATATACAGACATCCCTTTATATACAGACACCACTCCTATATACAGACATCCCTCTATATACAGACACCACTCCTATATACAGACATCCCCCTATATACAGACACCACTCCTATATACAGACATCCCTCTATATACAGACACCACTCCTATATACAGACATCCCTTTATATACAGACATCTCTCCTATAAACAGACATCCCTCTATATACAGACACCACTCCTATATACAGACATCCCTCTATATACAGACATCTCTCCTATATACAGACATCCCTCTATATACAGACACCACTCCTATATACAGACATCCCCCTATATACAGACACCACTCCTATATACAGACATCCCTCTATATACAGACACCACTCCTATATATAGACATCCCTCTATATACAGACACCACTCCTATATACAGACATCCCCCTATATACAGACACCACTCCTATATACAGACATCCCCCTATATACAGACACCACTCCTATATACAGACATCCCTCTGTATACAGACACCACTCCTATATACAGACATCCCCTGTATACAGACACCACTCCTATATACAGACATCCCTCTATATACAGACACCACTCCTATATACAAACATCCCTCTATATACAGACATATCTTCTATATTCAGACATCCCCCTATATAGAGACACCACTCCTATATACAGACATCCCTCTGTATACAGACACAACTTCTATATACAGACATCCCTCTATATACAGACACCACTCCTATATACAGACATCCCTCTATATACAGACACCACTCCTATATACAGACATCCCTCTATATACAGACATCTCTCCTATATACAGACATCCCTCTATATACAGACACCACTCCTATATACAGACATCTCTCTATATACAGACATTTCTCCTATATACAGATATCCATCTATATACAGACACAACTCCTAAATACAGACATCCCCCTATATACAGACACCACTCCTATATACAGACATCCCTCTATATACAGACACCACTCCTATATACAGACATCCCTCTATATACATTCACCACTCCTATATACAAACATCCCTCTATATACAGACACCACTCCTATATACAGACATCCCTCTATATACAGACACCACTCCTATATACAGACATCCCTCTATATACAGACACCACTCCTATATACAGATATCCCCCTATATACAGACACCACTCCTATATACAGACATCCCCCTATATACAAACACCACTCCTATATACAGACATCCCTCTGTTTACAGACACCACTCCTATATACAGACATCCCTCTATATACAGACACCAATCCTATATACAGATATCCCTCTATATACAGACACCACTCCTATATACAGACATCCCCCTATATACAGACACCACTCCTATATACAGATATCCCTCTGTATACAGACACCGCTCCAACATACAGACATCCCTCTATATACAGACACCACTCCTATATACAGACATCCCTCTATATACAGACACCACTCCTATATACAGACATCCCTCTATATACAGACACCACTCCTATATACAGACATCCCTGTATATACAGACATCTCTCCTATATTAAGACATCCCTCTATATACAGACACCACTCCTATATACAGACATCCCCCTACCCTAAATACAGACACCACACCTATATACAGACATCCCCCTATATACAGACATCCCCCTATATACAGACACCACTCCTATATACAGACATCCCTCTGTATACAGACACCACTCCTATATACAGACATCCCTCTATATACAGACACCAATCCTATATACAGACATCCATCTATATTCAGACACCACTCCTATATACAGACATCCCCCTATATACAGACACCACTCCTATATACAGATATCCCTCTGTATACATACACCGCTCCAACATACATACATCCCTCTATATACAGACACCACTCCTATATACAGACATCCCTCTATATACAGACACCACTCCTATATACAGACATCCCTCTATATACAGACACCACTCCTATATACAGACATCCCTGTATATACATACATCTCTCCTATATAGAGACATCCCTCTATATACAGACACCACTCCTATATACAGACATCCCCCTAAATACAGACACCACACCTATATACAGACATCCCCCTATATACAGACATCCCCCTATATACAGAAACCACTCCTATATACAGACATCCCTCTGTATACAGACACCACTCCTATATACAGACATCCCTCTAAATACAGACACCACTCCTATATACAGACATCCCTCTATATACAGACACCACTGCTATATACAGACATCCCCCTATATACAGACACCACTCCTATATACAGACATCCCTCTATATACAGACACCACTCCTATATACAGACATCCCTCTATATACAGACACCACTCCTATATACAGACATCCCTCTATATACAGACACCACTCCTATATACAGACATCCCTCTATATACAGACACCACTCCTATATACATACATCCCTCTATATACAGACATCTCTCCTATATTCAGACATCCCCCTATATAGAGACACCACTCCTATATACAGACATCCCCCTATATACAGACACCACTCCTATATACAGACATCCCCCTATATACAGACATCACTCCTATGTACAGACATCCCTCTATATACAGACACAACTCCTATATACAGACATCCCTCTATATACAGACACCACTCCTATATACAGACATCCCTCTAAATACAGACACCACTCCTATATACAGGTCAGAGTTGTGGGTCACTTACTTTTGCACACGGGGCCGGGGGCGCACTTACTTTTGCACACGGGGTCGGGGGCGCACTTACTTTTGAACAAGGGGCCGGGGGCGCACTTACTTTTACACACAGGGCCGGGGGCACACTTACTTTTGCACACGGGGCCGGGGGCGCACTTACTTTTGCACACGGGGCTGGGGGCGCACTTACTTTTGCACACGGGGCCGGGGGCGCACTTACTTTTGCACACGGGGCCGGGGGCGTACTTACTTTTGCACACGGGACGAGAGGGTGTCATAGTCACTTTATTCTGATGTTTGACTTTGATAAATGATCATGTCCTAAAATAGACACCGTACATTTGCATAGTTGCCATCTTTGGAAGGTCAAGTTGGGGGTAATGGAAAGTTCGCCATTATTTCCTATGGGAAATTTTTTTTTTTAAATGCGATTTAAATAAAATCTACATATCGCATCGACTATAAAAGTCATAGCACACCTGTCCCCACCGAGACCTTCGAAACGCCGCCTGAACGGGGTCTCTGCGCCGAGCGGTTCGGGCCGCATTAATTGCGGAAAACGCGGAGAAGAAGAAGAATAATAAAATATAAGAAATCGGATTACAATATGTTGCTTGAACCTAGGAGGTTCAAGCACCATAATAATAATAATAATAAAATATAAGAAATCGGATTACAATATGTTGCTTGAACCTAGGAGGTTCAAGCACCATAATAATAAGAAAATATAAGAAATCGGATTACAATATGTTGCTTGAACCTAGGAGGTTCAAGCACCATAATAACTAGATGGGCATTTCCTGAAGAAATACATGGTGCTTGAACAGCGCTGCCAGCTGCCAATGAACCTCAGTAGCAAGTCTGGCATGCAGGGCCCTGCCCCTGGGTATCCAATTTGGCCCCTTGGTAGCCACTTTGATGTGCGGGGCCCCTTGTAAGCAACTTTGGCCCCTTGGTAGCCATTTTGGCAAGCAGGAATCCTTGGTAGCCACTTTGGCCACATCCTCTTATATACAAACATCACTCCTATATACAGACACTGCTCCTATATACAGACATCCCTCTATATACAGACACCACTACAATATACAGAGATCCCTCTATATAGAGATACCACTCCTATATACAGACATACCCCTTTATACAGACAGCACTACAATATACAGAAATCCCCCTATATACAGACACCACTTCTATATAAAGACATCCCTCTATATACAGACACCACTCCTATATACAGACACCAATCCTATATGCAGGCACCTCTCCTATATACAGACATCCCTCTATATACAGACACCACTCCTATATACAGACATCCCCCTATATACAGACACCACTCCTATATTCAGACATCCCCCTATATACAGACATCCCCCTATATACAGACATCTCTACTATATACAGACATCCCCCAATATAGAGACACCACTCCTATATACAGACATCCCTCCATATACAGACATCTCTCCTATATACAGACATCCCTCTATATACAGACACCACTCCTATATACAGACATCCCCCTATATACAGACACCACTCTTATATACAGACACCACTCCTATATGCAGGCACCTCTCCTACATACAGACATCCCTCTATATACAGACACCACTCCTATATACAGACATCCCCCTATATAAAGACACCACTCCTATATACAGACATCCCCCTATATACAGACACCACTCCTATATACAGACATCCCCCTATATACAGACACCACTCCTATATACAGACATCCCCCTATATACAGACACCACTCCTATATACAGACATCCCTCTATATACAGACACCACTCCTATATACAGACATCCCTCTATATACAGACACCACTCTTATATACAGACATCCCTCTATATACAGACACCACTCCTATATACAGACATCCCTCTGTATACAGACACCACTCCTATATACAGACATCCCTTTATATACAGACACCACTCCTATATACAGACATCCCTCTATATACAGACACCACTCCTATATACAGACATCCCTCTATATACAGACACCACTCTTATATACAGACATCCCTCTATATACAGACACCACTCCTATATACAGACATCCCTCTGTATACAGACACCACTCCTATATACAGACATCCCTTTATATACAGACACCACTCCTATATACAGACATCCCTCTATATACAGACACCACTCCTATATACAGACATCCCCCTATATACAGACACCACTCCTATATACAGACATCCCTCTATATACAGACACCACTCCTATATACAGACATCCCTTTATATACAGACATCTCTCCTATAAACAGACATCCCTCTATATACAGACACCACTCCTATATACAGACATCCCTCTATATACAGACATCTCTCCTATATACAGACATCCCTCTATATACAGACACCACTCCTATATACAGACATCCCCCTATATACACACACCACTCCTATATACAGACATCCCTCTATATACAGACACCACTCCTATATATAGACATCCCTCTATATACAGACACCACTCCTATATACAGACATCCCCCTATATACAGACACCACTCCTATATACAGACATCCCCCTATATACAGACACCACTCCTATATACAGACATCCCTCTGTATACAGACACCACTCCTATATACAGACATCCCCTGTATACAGACACCACTCCTATATACAGACATCCCTCTATATACAGACACCACTCCTATATACAAACATCCCTCTATATACAGACATATCTTCTATATTCAGACATCCCCCTATATAGAGACACCACTCCTATATACAGACATCCCTCTGTATACAGACACAACTTCTATATACAGACATCCCTCTATATACAGACACCACTCCTATATACAGACATCCCTCTATATACAGACACCACTCCTATATACAGACATCCCTCTATATACAGACATCTCTCCTATATACAGACATCCCTCTATATACAGACACCACTCCTATATACAGACATCCCTCTATATACAGACATTTCTCCTATATACAGATATCCATCTATATACAGACACAACTCCTAAATACAGACATCCCCCTATATACAGACACCACTCCTATATACAGACATCCCTCTATATACAGACACCACTCCTATATACAGACATCCCTCTATATACATTCACCACTCCTATATACAAACATCCCTCTATATACAGACACCACTCCTATATACAGACATCCCTCTATATACAGACACCACTCCTATATACAGACATCCCTCTATATACAGACACCACTCCTATATACAGATATCCCCCTATATACAGACACCACTCCTATATACAGACATCCCCCTATATACAAACACCACTCCTATATACAGACATCCCTCTGTTTACAGACACCACTCCTATATACAGACATCCCTCTATATACAGACACCAATCCTATATACAGATATCCCTCTATATACAGACACCACTCCTATATACAGACATCCCCCTATATACAGACACCACTCCTATATACAGATATCCCTCTGTATACAGACACCGCTCCAACATACAGACATCCCTCTATATACAGACACCACTCCTATATACAGACATCCCTCTATATACAGACACCACTCCTATATACAGACATCCCTCTATATACAGACACCACTCCTATATACAGACATCCCTGTATATACAGACATCTCTCCTATATTAAGACATCCCTCTATATACAGACACCACTCCTATATACAGACATCCCCCTACCCTAAATACAGACACCACACCTATATACAGACATCCCCCTATATACAGACATCCCCCTATATACAGACACCACTCCTATATACAGACATCCCTCTGTATACAGACACCACTCCTATATACAGACATCCCTCTATATACAGACACCAATCCTATATACAGACATCCATCTATATTCAGACACCACTCCTATATACAGACATCCCCCTATATACAGACACCACTCCTATATACAGATATCCCTCTGTATACAGACACCGCTCCAACATACATACATCCCTCTATATACAGACACCACTCCTATATACAGACATCCCTCTATATACAGACACCACTCCTATATACAGACATCCCTCTATATACAGACACCACTCCTATATACAGACATCCCTGTATATACATACATCTCTCCTATATAGAGACATCCCTCTATATACAGACACCACTCCTATATACAGACATCCCCCTAAATACAGACACCACACCTATATACAGACATCCCCCTATATACAGACATCCCCCTATATACAGAAACCACTCCTATATACAGACATCCCTCTGTATACAGACACCACTCCTATATACAGACATCCCTCTAAATACAGACACCACTCCTATATACAGACATCCCTCTATATACAGACACCACTGCTATATACAGACATCCCCCTATATACAGACACCACTCCTATATACAGACATCCCTCTATATACAGACACCACTCCTATATACAGACATCCCTCTATATACAGACACCACTCCTATATACAGACATCCCTCTATATACAGACACCACTCCTATATACAGACATCCCTCTATATACAGACACCACTCCTATATACAGACATCCCTCTATATACAGACACCACTCCTATATACAGACATCCCTGTATATACAGACATCTCTCCTATATAGAGACATCCCTCTATATACAGACACCACTCCTATATACAGACATCCCCCTAAATACAGACACCACACCTATATACAGACATCCCCATATATACAGACATCCCCCTATATACAGACACCACTCCTATATACAGACATCCCTCTGTATACAGACACCACTCCTATATACAGACATCCCTCTAAATACAGACACCACTCCTATATACAGACATCCCTCTATATACAGACACCACTCCTATATACAGACATCCCCCTATATACAGACACCACTCCTATATACAGACATCCCTCTATATACATACACCACTCCTATATACAGACATCCCTCTATATACAGACACCACTCCTATATACAGACATCCCTCTATATACAGACACCACTCCTATATACAGACATCCCTCTATATACAGACACCACTCCTATATTCAGACATCCCCCTATATACAGACACCACTCCTATATACAGATATCTTTCTATATACAGACATCTCTCCTATATTCAGACATCCCCCTATATACAGACACCACTCCTATATACAGATATCACTCTATATACAGACATCTCTCCTATATTCAGACATCCCCCTATATTGAGACACCACTCCTATATACAGACATCCCCCTATATACAGACACCACTCCTATATACAGAAATCCCTCTATATACAGACACCACTCCTATATACAGACATCCCCCTATATACAGACACCACTCCTATATACATACATCCCTCTATATACAGACATCTCTCCTATATTCAGACATCCCCCTATATAGAGACACCACTCCTATATACAGACATCCCTCTATATACAGACACCATTCCTATATACAGACATCCCTCTATATACAGACAACACTCCTATATACAGACATCCCCCTATATAGACACCACTCCTATATACAGACATCCCCCTATATACAGACACCACTTCAATATACAGACATCCCTCTGTATACAGACACCACTCCTATATACAGACATCCCTCTATATAAAGACAACAACCCTATATACAGACATCCCTCTATATACAGACACCACTCCTATATACAGACATCCCACTATATACAGACACCACTCCTATATACAGACATCCCTCTATATACAGACACCACTCCTATATACAGACATCCCCCTATATACAGACACCACTCCTATATACATACACCCCCCTATATACAGACACCACTCCTATATACAGACATCCCTCTGTATACAGACACCACTCCTATATACAGACATCCCTCTATATACAGACACCACTCCTATATACAGACTTCCCTCTATATACAGACACCACTCCTATATACAGACATCCCTCTATATACAGACATATCTTCTATATTCAGACATCCCCCTATATAGAGACACCACTCCTATATACAGACATCCCTCTGTATACAGACACAACTCCTATATACAGACATCCCTCTATATACAGACACCACTCCTATATACAGACATCCCTCTTTATACAGACACCAGTCCTATATACAGACATCCCTCTATATACAGACATCTCTCCTATATACAGACATCCCTCTATATACAGACATCTCTCCTATATACAGACATCCCTTTATATACAGACACCACTCCTAAATACAGACATCCCCCTATATACAGACATCACTCCTATATACAGATATCCCTCTATATACAGACACCACTCCTATATACAGACACCACTCCTATATGCAGACACCACTCCTATATACAGACATCCCTCTATATACAGACACCACTCCTATATACAGACATCCCTCTATATACAGACACCACTCCTATATTCAGACATCCCCCTATATACAGACACCACTCCTATATACAGATATCCCTCTATATACAGACACCACTCCTATATTCAGACATCCCCCTATATACAGACACCACTCCTATATACAGATATCCCTCTATATACAGACATCTCTCCTATATTCAGACATCCCCCTATATACAGACACCACTCCTATATACAGATATCCCTCTATATACAGACATCTCTCCTATATTCAGACATCCCCCTATATTGAGACACCACTCCTATATACAGACATCCCCCTATATACAGACACCACTCCTATATACAGAAATCCCTCTATATACAGACACCACTCCTATATACAGACATCCCCCTATATACAGACACCACTCCTATATACATACATCCCTCTATATACAGACATCTCTCCTATATTCAGACATCCCCCTATATAGAGACACCACTCCTATATACAGACATCCCCCTATATACAGACACCACTCCTATATACAGACATCCCCCTATATACAGACATCACTCCTATGTACAGACATCCCTCTATATACAGACACAACTCCTATATACAGACATCCCTCTATATACAGACACCACTCCTATATACAGACATCCCTCTAAATACAGACACCACTCCTATATACAGGTCAGAGTTGTGGGTCACTTACTTTTGCACACGGGGCCGGGGGCGCACTTACTTTTGCACACGGGGTCGGGGGCGCACTTACTTTTGAACAAGGGGCCGGGGGCGCACTTACTTTTACACACAGGGCCGGGGGCACACTTACTTTTGCACACGGGGCCGGGGGCGCACTTACTTTTGCACACGGGGCTGGGGGCGCACTTACTTTTGCACACGGGGCCGGGGGCGCACTTACTTTTGCACACGGGGCCGGGGGCGTACTTACTTTTGCACACGGGACGAGAGGGTGTCATAGTCACTTTATTCTGATGTTTGACTTTGATAAATGATCATGTCCTAAAATAGACACCGTACATTTGCATAGTTGCCATCTTTGGAAGGTCAAGTTGGGGGTAATGGAAAGTTTGCCATTATTTCCTATGGGAAATTTTTTTTTTTAAATGCGATTTAAATAAAATCTACATATCGCATCGACTATAAAAGTCATAGCACACCTGTCCCCACCGAGACCTTCGAAACGCCGCCTGAACGGGGTCTCTGCGCCGAGCGGTTCGGGCCGCATTAATTGCGGAAAACGCGGAGAAGAAGAAGAATAATAAAATATAAGAAATCGGATTACAATATGTTGCTTGAACCTAGGAGGTTCAAGCACCATAATAATAATAATAATAAAATATAAGAAATCGGATTACAATATGTTGCTTGAACCTAGGAGGTTCAAGCACCATAATAATAAGAAAATATAAGAAATCGGATTACAATATGTTGCTTGAACCTAGGAGGTTCAAGCACCATAATAACTAGATGGGCATTTCCTGAAGAAATACATGGTGCTTGAACAGCGCTGCCAGCTGCCAATGAACCTCAGTAGCAAGTCTGGCATGCAGGGCCCTGCCCCTGGGTATCCAATTTGGCCCCTTGGTAGCCACTTTGATGTGCGGGGCCCCTTGTAAGCAACTTTGGCCCCTTGGTAGCCATTTTGGCAAGCAGGAATCCTTGGTAGCCACTTTGGCCACATCCTCTTATATACAAACATCACTCCTATATACAGACACTGCTCCTATATACAGACATCCCTCTATATACAGACACCACTACAATATACAGAGATCCCTCTATATAGAGATACCACTCCTATATACAGACATACCCCTTTATACAGACAGCACTACAATATACAGAAATCCCCCTATATACAGACACCACTTCTATATAAAGACATCCCTCTATATACAGACACCACTCCTATATACAGACACCAATCCTATATGCAGGCACCTCTCCTATATACAGACATCCCTCTATATACAGACACCACTCCTATATACAGACATCCCCCTATATACAGACACCACTCCTATATTCAGACATCCCCCTATATACAGACATCCCCCTATATACAGACATCTCTACTATATACAGACATCCCCCAATATAGAGACACCACTCCTATATACAGACATCCCTCCATATACAGACATCTCTCCTATATACAGACATCCCTCTATATACAGACACCACTCCTATATACAGACATCCCCCTATATACAGACACCACTCTTATATACAGACACCACTCCTATATGCAGGCACCTCTCCTACATACAGACATCCCTCTATATACAGACACCACTCCTATATACAGACATCCCCCTATATAAAGACACCACTCCTATATACAGACATCCCCCTATATACAGACACCACTCCTATATACAGACATCCCCCTATATACAGACACCACTCCTATATACAGACATCCCCCTATATACAGACACCACTCCTATATACAGACATCCCTCTATATACAGACACCACTCCTATATACAGACATCCCTCTATATACAGACACCACTCTTATATACAGACATCCCTCTATATACAGACACCACTCCTATATACAGACATCCCTCTGTATACAGACACCACTCCTATATACAGACATCCCTTTATATACAGACACCACTCCTATATACAGACATCCCTCTATATACAGACACCACTCCTATATACAGACATCCCTCTATATACAGACACCACTCTTATATACAGACATCCCTCTATATACAGACACCACTCCTATATACAGACATCCCTCTGTATACAGACACCACTCCTATATACAGACATCCCTTTATATACAGACACCACTCCTATATACAGACATCCCTCTATATACAGACACCACTCCTATATACAGACATCCCCCTATATACAGACACCACTCCTATATACAGACATCCCTCTATATACAGACACCACTCCTATATACAGACATCCCTTTATATACAGACATCTCTCCTATAAACAGACATCCCTTAATATACAGACACCACTCCTATATACAGACATCCCTCTATATACAGACATCTCTCCTATATACAGACATCCCTCTATATACAGACACCACTCCTATATACAGACATCCCCCTATATACAGACACCACTCCTATATACAGACATCCCTCTATATACAGACACCACTCCTATATATAGACATCCCTCTATATACAGACACCACTCCTATATACAGACATCCCCCTATATACAGACACCACTCCTATATACAGACATCCCCCTATATACAGACACCACTCCTATATACAGACATCCCTCTGTATACAGACACCACTCCTATATACAGACATCCCCTGTATACAGACACCACTCCTATATACAGACATCCCTCTATATACAGACACCACTCCTATATACAAACATCCCTCTATATACAGACATATCTTCTATATTCAGACATCCCCCTATATAGAGACACCACTCCTATATACAGACATCCCTCTGTATACAGACACAACTTCTATATACAGACATCCCTCTATATACAGACACCACTCCTATATACAGACATCCCTCTATATACAGACACCACTCCTATATACAGACATCCCTCTATATACAGACATCTCTCCTATATACAGACATCCCTCTATATACAGACACCACTCCTATATACAGACATCCCTCTATATACAGACATTTCTCCTATATACAGATATCCATCTATATACAGACACAACTCCTAAATACAGACATCCCCCTATATACAGACACCACTCCTATATACAGACATCCCTCTATATACAGACACCACTCCTATATACAGACATCCCTCTATATACATTCACCACTCCTATATACAAACATCCCTCTATATACAGACACCACTCCTATATACAGACATCCCTCTATATACAGACACCACTCCTATATACAGACATCCCTCTATATACAGACACCACTCCTATATACAGATATCCCCCTATATACAGACACCACTCCTATATACAGACATCCCCCTATATACAAACACCACTCCTATATACAGACATCCCTCTGTTTACAGACACCACTCCTATATACAGACATCCCTCTATATACAGACACCAATCCTATATACAGATATCCCTCTATATACAGACACCACTCCTATATACAGACATCCCCCTATATACAGACACCACTCCTATATACAGATATCCCTCTGTATACAGACACCGCTCCAACATACAGACATCCCTCTATATACAGACACCACTCCTATATACAGACATCCCTCTATATACAGACACCACTCCTATATACAGACATCCCTCTATATACAGACACCACTCCTATATACAGACATCCCTGTATATACAGACATCTCTCCTATATTAAGACATCCCTCTATATACAGACACCACTCCTATATACAGACATCCCCCTACCCTAAATACAGACACCACACCTATATACAGACATCCCCCTATATACAGACATCCCCCTATATACAGACACCACTCCTATATACAGACATCCCTCTATATACAGACACCAATCCTATATACAGATATCCCTCTATATACAGACACCACTCCTATATACAGACATCCCTCTATATACAGACACCAATCCTATATACAGATATCCCTCTATATACAGACACCACTCCTATATACAGACATCCCCCTATATACAGACACCACTCCTATATACAGACATCCCTCTATATACAGACATCCCCCTATATACAGACACCACTCCTATATACAGATATCCCCCTATATACAGACACCACTCCTATATACAGACATCCCTCTATATACAGACACCAATCCTATATACAGATATCCCTCTATATACAGACACCACTCCTATATACAGACATCCCCCTATATACAGACACCACTCCTATATACAGATATCCCTCTGTATACAGACACCGCTCCAACATACAGACATCCCTCTATATACAGACACCACTCCTATATACAGACATCCCTCTATATACAGACACCACTCCTATATACAGACATCCCTCTATATACAGACACCACTCCTATATACAGACATCCCTCTATATACAGACACCACTCCTATATACAGACATCCCTGTATATACAGACATCTCTCCTATATTAAGACATCCCTCTATATACAGACACCACTCCTATATACAGACATCCCCCTACCCTAAATACAGACACCACTCCTATATACAGACATCCCCCTATATACAGACACCACTCCTATATACAGATATCCCTCTGTATACAGACACCGCTCCAACATACAGACATCCCTCTATATACAGACACCACTCCTATATACAGACATCCCTCTATATACAGACACCACTCCTATATACAGACATCCCTCTTTATACAGACACCACTCCTATATACAGACATCCCTCTATATACAGACACCACTCCTATATACAGACATCCCCTATATACAGACACCACTCCTATATACAGACATCCCTCTATATACAGACACCACTCCTATACACAGACATCCCTCTATATACAGACACCACTCCTATGTACAGACATCCCTCTATATACAGACACCACTCCTATATACAGACATCCCTCTATATACAGACACCACTCCTATATACAGACATCCCCTATATAAAGACACCACTCTTATATACAGACATCCCTCTGTATACAGACACCACTCCTATATACAGACATCCCTCTATATACAGACACCACTCCTATATACAGACATCCCTCTATATACAGACATATCTCCTATATTCAGACATCCCCCTATATAGAGACACCACTCCTATAAACAGACATCCCTCTATATACAGACAACACTCCTATATACAGACATCCCTCTATATACAGACACCACTCCTATATACAGACATCCCTCTATATACAGACACCACTCCTATATACAGACATCCCTCTATATACAGACACCACTCCTATATACAGAAATCCCCCTATATACAGACACCACTCCTATATACAGATATCCCCCTATATAAAGACACCACTCCTATACACAGACATCCCTATATATACAGACATCTCTCCTATATTCAGACATCCCCCTATATACAGACTCCACTCCTATATACAAACATCCCTCTATATACAGACACCACTCCTATATACAGACATCCCTCTATATACAGACATCTCTCCTATATACAGACATCCCTCTATATACAGACACCACTCCTATATACAAACATCCCCCTATATACAGACACCACTCCTATATACAGACATCCCCCTATATACACACACCACTCCAATATACAGACATCCCTCTGTATACAGGCACCACTCCTATATACAGACATCCCTCTATATACAGACACCGCTCCTATGTACAGACATCCCTCTATATACAGACACCACTCCTATATACAGAAATCCCCCTATATACAGACACCACTCCTATATACAGATATCCCCCTATATACAGACACCACTCCTATACACAGATATCCCTATATATACAGACATCTCTCCTATATTAAGACATCCCCCTATATACAGACACCACTCCTATATACAGACATCCCTCTATATACAGACATCTCTCCTATATACAGACATCCCTCTATATACAGACATCTCTCCTATATACAGACATCCCTCTATATACAGACACCACTCCTATATACAGACATCCCTCTATATACAGACATCTCTCCTATATACAGACATCCCTCTATATACAGACACCACTCCTATAAACAGACATCCCCCTATATACAGACACCACTCCTATATACAGACATCCCCCTATATACAGACACCACTCCTATATTCAGACATCCCTCTGTATACAGACACCACTCCTATATACAGACATCCCTCTATATACAGACACCACTCCTATATACAGACTTCCCTCTATATAAAGACACCACTCATATATACAGACATCCCCCTATATACAGACACCACTCCTATAAACAGACATCCCTCTATATACAGACACCACTCCTATATACAGACATCCCTCTGTATACAGACACCACTCCTTTATGCAGACATCCCTCTATATACAGACACCACTGCTATATACAGACATCCCTCTATATACAGACACCACTCCTATATATAGACATCCCTCTATATACAGACATCTCTCCTATATAGAGACATCCCCCTATATACAGACACCACTCCTATATACAGACAACACTCTATATACAGACACCACTCCTATATACAGACATCCCTCTGTATACAGACACCACTCCTATATACAGACATCCCCCTATATACAGACACCATTCCTATATACAGACATCCCTCTGTATACAGACACCACTCCTATATACAGACATCCCTCTATATACAGACACCACTCCTATATACAGACTTCCCTCTATATACAGACACCACTCCTATATACAGACATCCCCCTATATAGACACCACTCCTATATACAGACATCCCTCTATATACAGACACCATTCCTATATACAGACATCCCTCTGTATACAGACACCTCTCCTTTATACAGACATCCCTCTATATACAGACACCACTCCTATATACAGACATCCCTCTATATACAGACATGTCTCCTATATACAGACATCTCTCTATATACAGATACCACTCTTATATACAGACATCCCTCTATATACAGACATCTCTCCTAAATACAGACATCCCTCTATATACAGACACCACTGCTATATACAGAAATCCTCCTATATACAGAATCCACTCCTATATACAGACATCCCCTTATATACAGACACCACTCCTATATACAGACATCCCTATATATACAGACATATCTCCTATATTCAGACATCCCCCTATATACAGACACCACTCCTATATACAGACATCCCTCTGTATACAGACACCACTCCTTTATACAGACATCCCTCTATATACAGACACCACTCCTATATACAGACATCCCTCTATATACAGACATCTCTCCTATATACAGACATCCCTCTATTTACAGACACCACTCCTATATACAGACATCCCTCTATATACAGACATCTCTCCTTTATACAGATATCCCTCTATATACAGACACCACTCCTATATACAGACATCCCCCTATATACAGACACCACTCTTATATACAGACATCCCTCTATATACAGACACCACTCCTATATACAGACATCCCTCTATATACAGACACCACTGCTATATACAGACATCCCTCTATATACAGACACCACTCTTATATACAGACATCCCTCTATATACAGACACCACTCCTATATACAGACATCCCCCTATATACAGACATCACTCCTATATACAGACATCCCTCTATATACAGACACCACTCCTATATACAGACATCCCTCTATATACAGACACCACTCCTATATACAGACAATCCCCTATATACAGACACCACTCCTATATACAGACATCCCTCTATATACAGACACCACTCTTATATACAGACATCCCTCTATATACAGACACCACTCCTATATACAGACATCCCCCTATATACAAACATCACTCCTATATACAGACATCCCTCTATATACAGACACCACTCCTATATACAGACATCCCTCTATATACAGACACCACTCCTATATACAGACAATCCCCTATATACAGACACCACTCCTATATACAGACATTCCCCTATATACAGACACCACTCCTATATACAGACATCCCTCTATATACAGACACCACTCCTATATACAGACTTCCCTCTATATAAAGACACCACTCATATATACAGACATCCCCCTATATACAGACACCACTCCTATAAACAGACATCCCTCTATATACAGACACCACTCCTATATACAGACATCCCTCTGTATACAGACACCACTCCTTTATGCAGACATCCCTCTATATACAGACACCACTGCTATATACAGACATCCCTCTATATACAGACACCACTCCTATATATAGACATCCCTCTATATACAGACATCTCTCCTATATAGAGACATCCCCCTATATACAGACACCACTCCTATATACAGACAACACTCTATATACAGACACCACTCCTATATACAGACATCCCTCTGTATACAGACACCACTCCTATATACAGACATCCCCCTATATACAGACACCATTCCTATATACAGACATCCCTCTGTATACAGACACCACTCCTATATACAGACATCCCTCTATATACAGACACCACTCCTATATACAGACTTCCCTCTATATACAGACACCACTCCTATATACAGACATCCCCCTATATAGACACCACTCCTATATACAGACATCCCTCTATATACAGACACCATTCCTATATACAGACATCCCTCTGTATACAGACACCTCTCCTTTATACAGACATCCCTCTATATACAGACACCACTCCTATATACAGACATCCCTCTATATACAGACATGTCTCCTATATACAGACATCTCTCTATATACAGACACCACTCTTATATACAGACATCCCTCTATATACAGACATCTCTCCTAAATACAGACATCCCTCTATATACAGACACCACTGCTATATACAGAAATCCTCCTATATACAGAAACCACTCCCATATACAGACATCCCCTTATATACAGACACCACTCCTATATACAGACATCCCTATATATACAGACATATCTCCTATATTCAGACATCCCCCTATATACAGACACCACTCCTATATACAGACATCCCTCTGTATACAGACACCACTCCTTTATACAGACATCCCTCTATATACAGACACCACTCCTATATACAGACATCCCTCTATATACAGACATCTCTCCTATATACAGACATCCCTCTATTTACAGACACCACTCCTATATACAGACATCCCTCTATATACAGACATCTCTCCTTTATACAGATATCCCTCTATATACAGACACCACTCCTATATACAGACATCCCCCTATATACAGACACCACTCTTATATACAGACATCCCTCTATATACAGACACCACTCCTATATACAGACATCCCTCTATATACAGACACCACTCCTATATACAGACATCCCTCTATATACAGACACCACTCTTATATACAGACATCCCTCTATATACAGACACCACTCCTATATACAGACATCCCCCTATATACAGACATCACTCCTATATACAGACATCCCTCTATATACAGACACCACTCCTATATACAGACATCCCTCTATATACAGACACCACTCCTATATACAGACAATCCCCTATATACAGACACCACTACTATATACAGACATCCCTCTATATACAGACACCACTCTTATATACAGACATCCCTCTATATACAGACACCACTCCTATATACAGACATCCCCCTATATACAGACATCACTCCTATGTACAGACATCCCTCTATATACAGACACCACTCCTATATACAGACATCCCTCTATATACAGACACCACTCCTATATACAGACAATCCCCTATATACAGACACCACTCCTATATACAGACATTCCCCTATATACAGACACCACTCCTATATACAGACATCCCCCTATATACAGACTCCTATATACAGGTCAGAGTTGTGGGTCACTTACTTTTCACACACGGGGCCGGGGGGCACTTACTTTTCACACACGGGGCAGAACTTACTTTTCACACACGGGGCCGGGGGGCACTTACTTTTCACACACGGGGCCGGGGGGCACTTACTTTTCACACACGGGGCAGAACTTACTTTTCACACACGGGGCCGGGGGGCACTTACTTTTCACACACGGGGCCGGGGGGCACTTACTTTTCACACACGGGGCCGGGGGGCACTTACTTTTCACACACGGGGCCGGGGGCGCACTTACTTTTGCACACGGGGCCGGGGGCACACTTACTTTTGCACACGGGGCCGGGGGCGCACTTACTTTTGCACACGGGGCCGGGGGCGCACTTACTTTTGCACACGGGGCCGGGGGCGCACTTACTTTTGCACACGGGGCGTGAGCGCACTTACTTTTGCACACGGGGCCGGGGGCGCACTTACTTTTGCACACGGGGGCGCACTTACTTTTGCACACGGGGCCGGGGGCGCACTTACTTTTCACACACGGGGCCGGGGGCGCACTTACTTTTCACACACGGGGCCGGGGGGGCACTTACTTTTCACACACGGGGCCGGGGGGGCACTTACTTTTCACACACGGGGCCGGGGGGCACTTACTTTTCACACACAGGGCCGGGGGGCACTTACTTTTCACACACGGGACGAGAGAGTGTCATAGTCACTTTACTCTGATGTTTGACTTTGATAAATGATCATGTCCTAAAATGGACACCGTACATTTGCATAGCTGCCATCTTTGGAAGGTCAAGTTGGGGGTTATGGAAAGTTCGCCATTATTTCCTATGGGAAATTTTTTTTTTTAAATGCGATTTAAATAAAATCTACATATCGGATCGACTATAAAAGTCATAGCACACCTGTCCCCACCGACGCCTTCGAAACGCCGCCTGAACGGGGTCTCTGCGCCGAGCGGTTCGGGCCGCATTAATTGCGGAAAACGCGGAGAAGAAGAAGAATAAAATATAAGAAATCGGATTACAATATGTTGCTTGAACCTAGGAGGTTCAAGCACCATAATAAACTAGATGGGCATTTCCTGAAGGAAATACATGGTGCTTGAACAGCGCTGCCAGCTGCCAATGAACCTCAGGAGCAAGTCTTGCATGCAGGGCCCTGCCCCTGGGTATCCAATTTGGCCCCTTGGTAGCCACTTTGATGTGCGGGGGCCCTTGTTAGCAACATTGGCCCCTTGGTAGCCATTTTGGCATGCAGGAATCCTTGGTAGCCACTTTGGCCACATCCTCTTATATACAGACATTACTCCTATATACAGACACCACTCCTATATACAGACACAACTCCTACATACAGACATCCCTCTATATACAGACACCACTACCATATACAGAGATCCCTCTATATACAGATACCACTCCTTTATACAGACATACCCCTATATACAGACAGCACTACAATATACAGACATCCCCTATATACAGACACCAATCCTATATACAGACATCCCTCTGTATACAGACACCACTCCTATATGCAGGCACCTCTCCTATATACAGACATCCCTCTATATACAGACACCACTCCTATATACAGACATCCCCCTATATACAGACACCACTCTTATATACAGACATCCCTCTATATACAGACACCACTCCTATATACAGACATCCCTCTATATACAGACATCTCTCCTATTTACAGACATCCCTCTATATACAGACACCACTCCTATATACAGACATCCCTCTATATACAGACATCTCTCCTATATACAGACATCCCTCTATATACAGACACCACTCCTATATACAGACATCCCCCTATATACAGACACCACTCCTATATACAGACATCCCTCTATATACAGACACCACTCCTATATACAGACATCCCCCTATATACAGACACCACTCCTATATACAGACATCCCTCTATATATATACACCACTCCTATATACAGACATCCCTCTATATACAGACATACAGACATCTCTCCTATATACAGACATCCCCCTATATACAGACACCATTCCTATATACAGACATCCCTCTATATACAGACACCACTCCTATATACAGACATTCCTCTATACACAGACACCACTCCTATATACAGACATCCCTCTATATACAGACACCACTCCTATATACAGACATCCCTCTATATACATACACCACTCCTATAAACAGACATCCCTCTATATACAGACAACACTCTTATATACAGACATCCCTCTATATACAGACACCACTCCTATATACAGACATCCCTCTATATACAGACACCACTCCTATATACAGACATCCCCCTATATACAGACACCACTCCTATATACAGACATCCCCCTATATACAGACACCACTCCTATATACAGACATCCCTCTGTATACAGACACCACTTCTATATACAGACATCCCTCTATATACAGACACCACTCCTATATACAGACATCCCTCTATATACAGACACCACTCCTATATACAGACATCACTCTATATACAGACATATCTCCTATATTCAGACATCCCCCTATATAGAGACACCACTCCTATATACAGACATCCCTCTGTATACAGACAGAACTCCTATATACAGACATTTCTCTATATACAGACATCTCTCCTATATACAGACATACCTCTATATACAGACACCTCTCCTATATACAGACATCCCTCTATATACAGACACCACTGCTATATACAGACATCCCTCTATATACAGACATCTCTCCTATATACAGACATCCCTCTATATACAGACACCACTCCTATATACAGACATCCCCCTATATACAGACACCACTCCTATATACAGACATCCCTCTATATACAGACACCACTCCTATATACAGACATCCCTCTATATACAGACACCACTCCTATATACAGACATCCCTCTATATACAGACACCACTCCTATATACAGACATCCCTCTATATACAGACACCACTCCTATATACAGACATCCCTCTATATACAGACACCACTCCTATATACAGACATCCCTCTATATACAGACACCACTCCTATATACAGATATCCCCCTATATACAGACACCACTCCTATATACAGACATCCCCCTATATACAGACACCACTCCTATATACAGACATCCCTCTGTATACAGACACCACTCCTACATACAGACATCCCTCTATATACAGACACCACTCCTATATACAGACATCCCTCTATATACAGACACCACTCCTATATACAGACATCACCCTGTATACAGACACCACTCCTACATACAGACATCCCTCTATATACAGACACCACTCCTATATACAGACATCCCTCTATATACAGACACCACTCCTATATACAGACATCCCTCTATATACAGACACCACTCCTATATACAGACATCCCTGTATATACAGACATCTCTCCTACATAGAGACATCCCTCTATATACAGACACCACTCCTATATACAGACATCCCCCTATATACAGACACCACTCCTATATACAGACATCCCCCTGTATACAGACACCACTCCTATATACAGACATCCCTCTGTATACAGACACCACTCCTATATACAGACATCCCTCTATATACAGACACCACTCCTATATACAGATATCCCCCTATATACAGACACCACTCCTATATACAGACATCCCCCTATATACAGACACCACTCCTATATACAGACATCCCTCTATATACAGACACCACTCCTATATACAGACATCCCTCTGTATACAGACACCACTCCTATATACAGACATCCCTCTATATACAGACACCACTCCATTATACAGACATCCCTCTATATACAGACACCACTCCTATATACAGACATCCCTGTATATACAGACATCTCTCCTATATAGAGACTTCCCTCTATATACAGACACCACTCCTATATACAGATATCCCCCTATATACAGACACCACTCCTATATACAGACATCCCCCTATATACAGACACTACTCCTATATACAGACATCCCCCTATATACAGACACCACTCCTATATACAGACATCCCCCTATATACAGACACCACTCCTATATACAGACATCCCCCTATATACAGACACCACTCCTATATGCAGACATCCCTCTATATACAGACACCACTCCTATATACAGACATCCCTCTATATACAGACACCACTCCTATATACAGACATCCCCCTATATACAGACACCACTCTTATATACAGACATCCCTCTGTATACAGACACCACTCCTATATACAGACATCCCTCTGTATACAGACACCACTCCTATATACAGACATCCCTCTATATACAGACACCACTCCTATATACAGACATCCCTCTATGTACAGACACCACTCCTATATACAGACATCCCTCTATATACAGACATCTCTCCTTTATACAGATATCCCTCTATATACAGACACCACTCCTATATACAGACATCCCCCTATATACAGACACCACTCATATACAGACATCCCTCTATATACAGACACCACTCCTATATACAGACATCCCTCTATATACAGACACCACTCCTATATATAGACATCCCTCTATATACAGACACCACTCTTATATACAGACATCCCTCTATATACAGACACCACTCCTATATACAGACATCCCCCTATATACAGACATCACTCCTATATACAGACATCCCTCTATATACAGACACCACTCCTATATACAGACACAACTCCTACATACAGACATCCCTCTATATACAGACACCACTCCTATATACAGACAATCCCCTATATACAGACACCACTCCTATATACAGACATCCCCCTATATACAGACACCACTCCTATATACAGACATCCCTCTAAATACAGACACCACTCCTATATACAGACATCCCCCTATATACAGACATCTCTCCTATATACAGACAATCCCCTATATACAGGTCAGAGTTGTGGGTCACTTACTTTTCACACACGGGGCCGAGGGGCACTTACTTTTCACACACGGGGCCGGGGGGCACTTACTTTTCACACACGGGGCCGGGGGGCACTTACTTTTCACACACGGGGCCAAGGGGGCACTTACTTTTCACACACGGGGCCGGGGGCGCACTTACTTTTGCACACGGGGCCGGGGGCGCACTTACTTTTGCACACGGGGCCGGGGGCGCACTTACTTTTGCACACGGGGCCGGGGGCGCACTTACTTTTGCACACGGGGCCGGGGGCGCACTTACTTTTGCACACGGGTCCGGGGGCGCACTTACTTTTGCACACGGGTCCGGGGGCGCACTTACTTTTGCACAGGGGGCCGGGGGCGCACTTACTTTTGCACACGGGGCCGGGGGCGCACTTACTTTTGCACACGGGGCCGGGGGCGCACTTACTTTTGCACACGGAGCCGGGGGCGCACTTACTTCTGCACACGAGGCCGGGGGCGCCCTTACTTTTGCACACGGGGCCGGGGGCGCACTTACTTTTGCACACGGGGCCGGGGGCGCACTTACTTTTGCACACGGGGCCGGGGGCGCACTTACTTTTGCACACGGGGCCGGGGGCGCACTTACTTTTGCACACGGGGCCGGGGGCGCACTTACTTTTGCACACGGGGCCGGGGGCGCACTTACTTTTGCACACGGGGCCGGGGGCGCACTTACTTTTGCACACGGGGCCGGGGGCGCACTTACTTTTGCACACGGGGCCGGGGGCGCACTTACTTTTGCACACGGGGCCGGGGGCGCACTTACTTTTGCACACGGGGCCGGGGGCGCACTTACTTTTGCACACGGGGCCGGGGGCGCACTTACTTTTGCACACGGGGCCGGGGGCGCTCTTACTTTTGCACACGGGGCCGGGGGCGCACTTACTTTTGCACACGGGGCCGGGGGCGCACTTATTTTTGCACACGGGTCCGGGGGCGCACTTACTTTTGCACACGGGTCCGGGGGCGCACTTACTTTTGCACACGGGTCCGGGGGCGCACTTACTTTTGCACACGGGGCCGGGGGCGCACTTACTTTTGCACACGGGGCCGGGGGCACACTTACTTTTGCACACGGGGCCGGGGGCGCACTTACTTTTGCACACGGGGCCGGGGGCGCTCTTACTTTTGCACACGGGGCCGGGGGCGCACTTACTTTTGCACACGGGGCCGGGGGCGCACTTACTTTTGCACACGGGGCCGGGGGCGCACTTACTTTTGCACCCGGGGCCGGGGGCGCACTTACTTTTGCACACGGGGCCGGGGGCGCACTTACTTTTGCACACGGGGCCGGGGGCGCTCTTACTTTTGCACACGGGGCCGGGGGCGCACTTACTTTTGCACACGGGGCCGGGGGCGCACTTACTTTTGCACACGGGGCCGGGGGCGCACTTACTTTTGCACACGGGGCCGGGGGCGCACTTACTTTTGCACCCGGGGCCGGGGGCGCACTTACTTTTGCACACGGGGCCGGGGGCGCACTTACTTTTGCACCCGGGGCCGGGGGCGCACTTACTTTTGCACACGGGGCCGGGGGCGCACTTACTTTTGCACACGGGGCCGGGGGCGCACTTACTTTTGCACACGGGACCGGGGGCGCACTTACTTTTGCACACGGGGCCGTGTGATAAATGATCATGTCCTAAAATGGACACCGTACATTTGCATAGCTGCCATCTTTGGAAGGTCAAGTTTGGGGTAATGGAAAGTTCGCCATTATTTCCTATGGGAAATTTTTTTTTTTAAATGCGATTTAAATAAAATCTACATATCGGATCGTCTATAAAAGTCATAGCACACCTGTCCCCACCGAGGCCTTCGAAACGCCGCCTGAACGGGGTCTCTGCGCCGAGCGGTTCGGGCCGCATTAATTGCGGAAAACGCGGAGAAGAAGAATAATAATAATAATAATAATAATAATAATAAACTAGATGGGCATTTCCTGAAGGAAATACATGGTGCTTGAACAGCGCTGCCAGCTTTACATCAGCACTTCACACACCAGGGGAGCACTTACTTTTGCACACCCGGGACCGGGGCGCGCTTACTTTTGCACACGGGGCCGGGGGCGCGCTTACTTTTGCACACGGGGCCGGGGGCGCGCTTACTTTTGCACACGGGGCCAAGGGCGCCATTACTTTTGCACACGGGGCCGGGGGCGCCATTACTTTTGCACACGGGGCCGGGGGCGCCATTACTTTTGCACACGGGGCCGGGGGCGCGCTTACTTTTGCACACGGGGCCGGGGGCGCGCTTACTTTTGCACACGGGGCCGGGGGCGCCATTACTTTTGCACACGGGGCCGGGGGCGCCATTACTTTTGCACACGGGGCCGGGGGCGCCATTACTTTTGCACACGGGGCCGGGGGCGCCATTACTTTTGCACACGGGGCCGGGGGCGCCATTACTTTTGCACACGGGACCGGGGGCGCCATTACTTTTGCACACGGGGCCGGGGGCGCCATTACTTTTGCACACGGGGCCGGGGGCGCCATTACTTTTGCACACGGGGCCGGGGGCGCCATTACTTTTGCACACGGGGCCGGGGGCGCCATTACTTTTGCACACGGGGCCGGGGGCGCCATTACTTTTGCACACGGGGCCGGGGGCGCCATTACTTTTGCACACGGGGCCGGGGGCGCCATTACTTTTGCACACGGGGCCGGGGGCGCCATTACTTTTGCACACGGGGCCGCCATTACTTTTGCACACGGGGCCGGGGGCGCCATTACTTTTGCACACGGGGCCGGGGGCGCCATTACTTTTGCACACGGGGCCGCCATTACTTTTGCACACGGGGCCGGGGGCGCGCTTACTTTTGCACACGGGGCCGGGGGCGCCATTACTTTTGCACACGGGACCGGGGGCGCCATTACTTTTGCACACGGGGGCGGGGGCACCATTACTTTTGCACACGGGGCCGGGGGCGCGCTTACTTTTGCACACTGGGCCGGGGGCACGCTTACTTTTGCACACGGGGCCGGGGGCGCGCTTACTTTTGCACACGGGGCCAAGGGCGCGCTTACTTTTGCACACGGGGCCGGGGGCGCCATTACTTTTGCACACGGGGCCGGGGGCGCCATTACTTTTGCACACGGGGCCGGGGGCGCCATTACTTTTGCACACGGGGCCGGGGGCGCCATTACTTTTGCACACGGGGCCGGGGGCGCCATTACTTTTGCACACGGGGCCGGGGGCGCCATTACTTTTGCACACGGGGCCGGGGGCGCCATTACTTTTGCACACGGGGCCGGGGGCGCCATTACTTTTGCACACGGGGCCGGGGGCGCCATTACTTTTGCACACGGGGCCGGGGGCGCGCTTACTTTTGCACACGGGGCCGGGGGCGCGCTTACTTTTGCACACGGGGCCGGGGGCGCCATTACTTTTGCACACGGGACCGGGGGCGCCATTACTTTTGCACACGGGGCCGGGGGCGCCATTACTTTTGCACACGGGGCCGGGGGCGCCATTACTTTTGCACACGGGGCCGGGGGCGCCATTACTTTTGCACACGGGGCCGGGGGCGCCATTACTTTTGCACACGGGGCCGGAGGCGCCATTACTTTTGCACACGGGGCCGGGGGCGCGCTTACTTTTGCACACGGGGCCGGGGGCGCGCTTACTTTTGCACACGGGGCCGGGGGCGCGCTTACTTTTGCACACGGGGCCAAGGGCATGCTTACTTTTGCACACGGGGCCGGGGGCGCCATTACTTTTGCACACGGGGCCGGGGGCGCCATTACTTTTGCACACGGGGCCGGGGGCGCACTTACTTTTGCACACGGGGCCGGGGGTGCACTTACTTTTGCACACGGGGGCGAGGGCGCCATTACTTTTGCACACGGGGCCGGGGGCGCCATTACTTTTGCACACGGGGCCGGGGGCGCCATTACTTTTGCACACGGGGCCGGGGGCACCATTACTTTTGCACACGGGGCCGGGGGCGCCATTACTTTTGCACACGGGGCCGGGGGCGCCATTACTTTTGCACACGGGGCCGGGGGCGCCATTACTTTTGCACACGGGGCCGGGGGCGCGCTTACTTTTGCACACGGGGCCGGGTGCGCTCTTACTTTTGCACACGGGGCCGGGTGCGCTCTTACTTTTGCACACGGGGCCAAGGGCGCGCTTACTTTTGCACACGGGGCCGGGGGCGCCATTACTTTTGCACACGGGGCCGGGGGCGCCATTACTTTTGCACACGGGGCCGGGGGCGCCATTACTTTTGCACACGGGGCCGGGGGCGCCATTACTTTTGCACACGGGGCCGGGGGCGCCATTACTTTTGCACACGGGGCCGGGGGCGCCATTACTTTTGCACACGGGGCCGGGGGCGCCATTACTTTTGCACACGGGGCCGGGGGCGCCATTACTTTTGCACACGGGGCCGGGGGCGCCATTACTTTTGCACACGGGGACGGGGGCGCGCTTACTTTTGCACACGGGGCCGGGGGCGCGCTTACTTTTGCACACGGGGACGGGGGCGCCATTACTTTTGCACACGGGGCCGGGGGCGCCATTACTTTTGCACACGGGACCGGGGGCGCCATTACTTTTGCACACGGGGCCGGGGGCGCCATTACTTTTGCACACGGGGCCGGGGGCGCCATTACTTTTGCACACGGGGCCGGGGGCGCCATTTCTTTTGCACACGGGGCCGGGGGCGCGCTTACTTTTGCACACGGGGCCGGGGGCGCGCTTACTTTTGCACACGGGGCCAAGGGCACGCTTACTTTTGCACACGGGGCCAAGGGCGCGCTTACTTTTGCACACGGGGCCGGGGGCGCCATTACTTTTGCACACGGGGCCGGGGGCGCCATTACTTTTGCACACGGGGCCGGGGGCGCACTTACTTTTGCACACGGGGCCGGGGGCGCACTTACTTTTGCACACGGGGCTGGGGCGCACTTACTTTTGCACACGGGGCCGTGTGATAAATGATCATGTCCTAAAATGGATACCGTACATTTGCATAGCTGCCATCTTTGGAAGGTCAAGTTGGGGGTAATGGAAAGTTTGCCATTATTTCCTATGGGAAATTTTTTTTTAAAAATGCGATTTAAATAAAATCTACATATCGGATCGACTATAAAAGTCATAGCACACCTGTCCCCACCGAGGGCTTCGAAACGCCGCCTGAACGGGGTCTCTGCGCCGAGCGGTTCGGGCCGCATTAATTGCGGAAAACGCGGAGAAGAATAATAATAATAATAATAATAATAAGAAGAAAATATAAGAAATCGGATTACAATATGTTGCTTGAACCTAGGAGGTTCAAGCACCATAAATATAAGAAATCGGATTACAATATGTTGCTTGAACCTAGGAGGTTCAAGCACCATAAATATAAGAAATCGGATTACAATATGTTGCTTGAACCTAGGAGGTTCAAGCACCATAACTAGATGGGTATTTCCTGAAGGAACTACAGATAGTGCTTTGGAATGGTGCCCGGGCTGCCCCTGCAAGACTTTCACACTTGGGTGCCCCTCAGGCGGTCCGATTTGGTGGGTTGGGTCAATCTGGGTCTGATTTTGTGGGCGGGGTAAATCTAGGTCCGATTCGGTGGGCGGGGTCACTTTTGGTCCGATTCTGTGGGCGCGGCCACTCTGGGTCCGATTCGGTGGGCGGAGCCACTCTGGGTCCGATTTGGTGGGCGGGGCACCTTAGGGACCAATTTGGTGGGTGGGGTCACTCGGTCCGATTTGGTGGGCTGGGCACCTCAGGGTCTCATTTGGTGGGCTGGGCACCTCAGGGTCCGATTTGGTGGGTGGGGTCACTCTGGGTCCGATTTGGTGGAAGGGGTCACTCTGGGTCTGATTTGGTGGAAGGGGTCACTCTGGGTTCGATTTGGTGGGCGGAGCCACTCTGGGTCCGATTTGGTGGGCGAGGTCACTCTGGGTCCGATTTGGTGGGCGGGGTCACTCTGGGTCCAATTTGGTGAGCCGGGCCCCTCGGGGTCCGATTTGGTGAGCGGGGTAATCTACTATATAATTGTCTAAGGGCACTTCCGTCTTTCTGTCTCACAACACCGCTACGTCATCATCTCATGAGACTGCAATGCACTCTTGGGACCGGAGCGCGCAACAAGCATCGGGTACCGGCCACTCCAGGTGCAACAAGCATCATGTACCGGCCGCTCTAGAAGGTGCAACAACCATCAGATACCGGCCGCTCCAGGAGGTGAGTATGTAACTTTTTTATTTTAATTCTTTTTTTTTTTTTTAACAGGGATATGCAGTATACTATGTGACTGGACAATATACTACGTGACTGGGCAGTATAACTACGTGGCTCTGCGCTGTATACTGCGTGGCTCTGCGCTGTATACTGCGTGGCTCTGCGCTGTATACTACGCGGCTCTGCGCTGTATACTACGCGGCTCTGCGCTGTATACTGCGCGGCTCTGCGCTTTGTACTGCGCGGCTCTGCGCTATATACTGCGTGGCTCTTCGCTGTATACTACGCGGCTCTGCGCTGTGTACTGTGCGGCTCTGCGCTGTGTACTGCGCGTGTCCGTGCTGTGTACTGTGTGTGTCTGCGCTGTATACTGCGCGGCTCTGCGCTGTGTACTGCGCGGCTCTGCACTGTGTACTGCACGGCTCTGCGCTGTATACTGCGGGGCTCTGCACTGTATACTGCGGGGCTCTGCGCTGTATACTACGCGGTTCTGCGCTGTATACTGCGTGGCTCTACGCTGTGTACTGCGCGGCTCTGCGCTGTATACTGTGCGGCTCTGCGCTGTATACTGGGCGGCTCTGCGCTGTGTACTGTGAGGCTCTGCGCTGTTTACTGCGCGGCTCTGCGCTGTATACTGCGCGGCTCTGCGCTGTGTACTGCGCGGCTCTGCGCTGTGTACTGCGCGGCTCTGCGCTGTGTACTGCGCGGCTCTGCGCTGTGTACTGCGCGGCTCTGCGCTGTGTACTGCGCGGCTCTGCGCTGTGTACTGCGCGGCTCTGCGCTGTGTACTGCGCGGCTCTGCGCTGTGTACTGCACGGCTCTGCGCTTTACACTGCGCGGCTCTGCGCTTTATACTGCGCGGCTCTGCGCTGTGTACTGCGCGGCTCTGCGCTGTGCACTGTACAGCTCTGCGCGGTATACTGCGCGGCTCTGCGCTCTGTACTGCGCGGCTCTGCGCTGTGTACTGCGCGGCTCTGCGCTGTATACTGCGCGGCTCTGCGCTGTGTACTGCGCGGCTCTGCGCTGTGTACTGCGCGGCTCTGCGCTGTGTACTGCGCGGCTCTCCGCTTTATACTGCGCGGCTCTGCGCTGTGTACTGCGCGGCTCTGCGCTGTGTACTGCGCGGCTCTGCGCTTTATACTGCGCGGCTCTGCGCTTTGTACTGCGCGGCTCTGCGCTGTGTACTGCGCGGCTCTGCGCTGTGTACTGCGCGGCTCTGCGCTGTGTACTGCGCGGCTCTGCGCTGTGTACTGCGCGGCTCTGCGCTGTGTACTGCGCGGCTCTGCGCTGTGTACTGCGCGGCTCTGCGCTGTATACTGCGCGGCTCTGCGCTGTGTACTGCGCGGCTCTGCGCTGTGTACTGCGCGGCTCTGCGCTGTGTACTGCGCGGCTCTGCGCTTTATACTGCGCGACTCTGCGCTTTGTACTGCGCGGCTCTGCGCTGTGTACTGCGCGGCTCTGCGCTGTGTACTGCGCGGCTCTGCGCTGTGTACTGCGCGGCTCTGCACTGTTTACTGCGTGGCTCTGCGCTGTGTACTGCGCGGCTCTGCGCTGTGTACTGCGCGGCTCTGCGCTGTGTACTGCGCGGCTCTGCGCTTTATACTGCGCGACTCTGCGCTTTGTACTGCGCGGCTCTGCACTGTGTACTGCGCGGCTCTGCGCTGTGTACTGCGCGGCTCTGCGCTGTGTACTGCGCGGCTCTGCGCTTTATACTGCGCGACTCTGCGCTTTGTACTGCGCGGCTCTGCGCTGTGTACTGCGCGGCTCTGCGCTGTGTACTGCGTGGCTCTGCGCTGTGTACTGCGCGGCTCTGCGCTGTGTACTGCGCGGCTCTGCGCTGTGTACTGCGCGGCTCTGCGCTGTGTACTGCGCGGCTCTGCTCTGTGTACTGCGCGGCTCTGCGCTGTGTACTGCGTGGCTCTTCGCTTTATACTGCGCGACTGCGCTTTGTACTGCGCGGCTCTGCGCTGTGTACTGCGCGGCTCTGCGCTGTGTACTGCGCGGCTCTGCGCTGTGTACTGCGCGGCTCTGCGCTTTATACTGCGCGACTCTGCGCTGTGTACTGCGCGGCTCTGCGCTGTGTACTGCGCGGCTCTGCGCTGTGTACTGCGCGGCTCTGCGCTGTGTACTGCGCGGCTCTGCGCTGTGTACTGCGCGGCTCTGCGCTGTGTACTGCGCGGCTCTGCACTGTATACTGCGTGGCTGTGCAATATACTTCGTGGACATACATATTCTAGAATACCCGATGAGTTAGAATCGGGCCACAGTCTAATAATCATAAGACTACAGATAGTGGTTTGGAATTGTGCTGTACTGTCACTTTAAGAGCTGATATTATCTGACAAAACTTGTGACCTGGTGAGCTGATGTAGACTTCATAGGCGTTGGCATAGTAACTGTGTCTGACTGCGCATATCAATGAGCTAATCAGCCAGGTGGCAGTTATTTTTAGAAATTGCCTCAGAAACCAGCCCATTATAAACGTATGGGACAATTTCCCTATTGAAACGCATTGAAAGACTTTTTTCAAACACAAATTGCGCAAAAACTACAAATCCGATCGGCACGAAAAATACTTAGCACACCTCTCAGGAACGCTGGCTTCGAAATGACACCTCACTGGAGTCTGTGAGTTTAGCGGTTCGGGCCGCATTACGTGCGGACTGAATAATAAGAATAAGAAGAAGTTTACCACGGTGGAATAACAGTATAGTGCTTTGTTCCAAAGCACTATAACTAGATGGGTATTTCCTGAAGGAACTACAGATAGTGCTTTGGAATGGTGCCCGGGCTGCCCCTGCAAGACTTTCACACTTGGGTGCCCCTCAGGCGGTCCGATTTGGTGGGTTGGGTCAATCTGGGTCTGATTTTGTGGGCGGGGTAAATCTAGGTCCGATTCGGTGGGCGGGGTCACTTTTGGTCCGATTCTGTGGGCGCGGCCACTCTGGGTCCGATTCGGTGGGCGGAGCCACTCTGGGTCCGATTTGGTGGGCGGGGCACCTTAGGGACCAATTTGGTGGGTGGGGTCACTCGGTCCGATTTGGTGGGCTGGGCACCTCAGGGTCTGATTTGGTGGGCTGGGCACCTCAGGGTCCGATTTGGTGGGTGGGGTCACTCTGGGTCCGATTTGGTGGGCGGGGTCACTCTGGGCCCGATTTGGTGGAAGGGGTCACTCTGGGTCCGATTTGGTGGAAGGGGTCACTCTGGGTCTGATTTGGTGGAAGGGGTCACTCTGGGTCCGATTTGGTGGGCGGAGCCACTCTGGGTCCGATTTGGTGGGCGGGGTCACTCTGGGTCTGATTTAGGGGGCGGAGTCACTCTGGGTCCGATTTGGTGGGCCGGGCCCCTCGGGGTCCGATTTGGTGGGCCGGGCCTCTCGGGTTCCGAATTGGTGAGCGGGGTAATCTACTATCTAATTATCTAAGGGCACTTCCGTCTTTCTGTCTCACAACACCGCTACGTCATCATCTCGTGAGACCGCAATGCACTCTTGGGACCGGAGCGCGCAACAAGCATCGGGTACCGGCCACTCCAGGTGCAACAAGCATCGTGTACCGGCCGCTCTAGGAGGTGCAACAACCATCAGATACCGGCCGCTCCAGGAGGTGAGTATGTAACTTTTTTATTTTAATTCTTTTTTTTTTTAACAGGGATATGCAGTATACTATGTGACTGGACAATATACTACGTGACTGGGCAGTATAACTACGTGGCTCTGCGCTGTATACTGCGTGGCTCTGTGCTGTATACTGCGTGGCTCTGCGCTGTATACTACGCGGCTCTGCGCTGTATACTACGCGGCTCTGCGCTGTATACTGCGTGGCTCTGCGCTGTGTACTGCGCGGCTCTGCGCTGTGTACTGCACGGCTCTGCGCTGTGTACTGCACGGCTCTGCACTGTGTACTGCGCGTTCTGCGCTGTATACTGCGCGGCTCTGCGCTGTATACTGCACAGCTCTGCGCAGCTCTGCGCTTTGTACTGCGCGGCTCTGCGCTATATACTGCGTGGCTCTTCGCTGTATACTACGCGGCTCTGCGCTGTGTACTGCGCGGCTCTGCGCTGTGTACTGCGCGTGTCCGTGCTGTGTACTGCGCGTGTCTGCGCTGTATACTGCGGGGCTCTGCACTGTATACTGCGGGGCTCTGCGCTGTATACTACGCGGCTCAGCGCTGTATACTGCGCGGCTCTGCGCTGCATACTGCGTGGCTCTACGCTGCGTACTGCGCGGCTCTGCGCTGTATACTGGGTGGCTCTGCGCTGTGTACTGCGCGGCTCTGTGCTGTGTACTGTGCGGCTCTGCACTGTGTACTGCGCGGCTCTGCGCTGTGTACTGCGCGGCTCTGCGCTGTGTACTGCGCGGCTCTGCGCTTTATACTGTGCGGCTCTGCGCTCTGTACTGCGCGGCTCTGCGCTGTGTACTGCGCAGCTCTGCGCTGTATACTGCGCGGCTCTGCGCTGTGTACTGCGCGGCTCTGCGCTGTGTACTGCGCGGCTCTGTGCTGTGTACTGCTCGGCTCTGCGCTGTGTACTGCTCGGCTCTGCGCTGTGTACTGCGCGGCTCTGCGCTGTGTACTGCGCGGCTCTGCGCTGTGTACTGCGCGGCTCTGCGCTGTGTACTGCGCGGCTCTGCGCTGTGTACTGCACGGCTCTGCGCGGTATACTGCGCGGCTCTGCGCTTTATACTGTGTGGCTCTGCGCTCTGTACTGCACGGCTCTGCACTGTCTACTGCGCGGCTCTGCGCTGTGTACTGCTCGGCTCTGCGCTGTGTACTGCGCGGCTCTCCGCTTTATACTGCGCGGCTCTGCGCTTTATACTGCGCGGCTTTGCGCTGTGTACTGCATGGCTCTGCGCTGTGTACTGCGCGGCTCTGCGCTGTGTACTGCACGGCTCTGCGCTGTGTACTGCACGGCTCTGCGCTTTATACTGCGCAGCTCTGCGCTGTGTACTGCACGGCTCTGCGCTGTGTACTGCGCGGCTCTGCGCTGTGTACTGCACGGCTCTGCGCTTTATACTGCGCGGCTCTGCGCTGTGTACTGCACGGCTCTGCGCTGTGTACTGCGCGGCTCTGCGCTGTGTACTGCACAGCTCTGCGCTTTATACTGCGCGGCTCTGCGCTTTATACTGCGCGGCTCTGCGCTGTGTACTGCGCGGCTCTGCGCTGTGTACTGCGCGGCTCTGCGCTGTGTACTGCACGGCTCTGCGCTTTATACTGCGCGGCTCTGCGCTGTGTACTGCACGGCTCTGCGCTGTGTACTGCGCGGCTCTGCGCTGTGTACTGCACGGCTCTGCGCTTTAAACTGCGCGGCTCTGCGCTGTGTACTGCACGGCTCTGCGCTGTGTACTGCGCGGCTCTGCGCTGTGTACTGCGCGGCTCTGCGCTTTATACTGCGCGGCTCTGCGCTGTGTACTGCGCGGCTCTGCGCTGTGTACTGCGCGGCTCTGTGCTGTGTACTGCACGGCTCTGCGCTTTATACTGCGCGGCTCTGCGCTGTGTACTGCACGGCTCTGCGCTGTGTACTGCGCGGCTCTGCGCTGTGTACTGCACGGCTCTGCGCTTTATACTGCGCGGCTCTGCGCTGTGTACTGCACGGCTCTGCGCTGTGTACTGCGCGGCTCTGCGCTGTGTACTGCGCGGCTCTGCGCTTTATACTGCGCGGCTCTGCGCTGTGTACTGCGCGGCTCTGCGCTGTGTACTGCGCGGCTCTGCGCTGTGTACTGCACGGCTCTGCACTGTATACTGCGTGCCTGTGCAATATACTACGTGGACATGCATATTCTAGAATACCCGATGAGTTAGAATCGGGCCACAGTCTAATAATCATAAGACTACGGATAGTGGTTTGGAATTGTGCTGTACTGTCACTTTAAGAGCTGATATTATCTGACAAAACTTGTGACCTGGTGAGCTGATGTAGATTTCATAGGAGTTGGCATAGTAACTGTGTCTGACTGCGCATATCAATGAGCTAATCAGCCAGGTGGCAGTTATTTTTAGAAATTGCCTCAGAAACCAGCCCATTATAAACGTATAGGAAAATTTCTCCATTGAAACGCATTGAAAGACTTTTTTCAAACACAAATTGCGCAAAAACTACAAATCCGATCGACACGAAAAATACTTAGCACACCTCTCAGGAACGCTGGCTTCGAAATGACACCTCACTGGAGTCTGTGAGTTTAGCGGTTCGGGCCGCATTACGTGCGGACTGAATAATAAGAATAAGAAGAAGTTTACCACGGTGGAATAACAGTATAGTGCTTTGTTCCAAAGCACTATAACTAGATGGGTATTTCCTGAAGGAACTACAGATAGTGCTTTGGAATGGTGCCCGGGCTGCCCCTGCAAGACTTTGACACTTGGGTGCCCCTCAGGCGGTCCGATTTGGTGGGTTGGGTCAATCTGGGTCTGATTTTGTATGCGGGGTAAATCTAGGTCCGATTCGGTGGGCGGGGTCACTTTTGGTCCGATTCTGTGGGCGCGGCCACTCTGGGTCCGATTCGGTGGGCGGAGCCACTCTGGGTCCGATTTGGTGGGCGGGGCACCTTAGGGACCAATTTGGTGGGTGGGGTCACTCGGTCCGATTTGGTGGGCTGGGCACCTCAGGGTCTGATTTGGTGGGCTGGGCACCTCAGGGTCCGATTTGGTGGGTGGGGTCACTCTGGGTCCGATTTGGTGGGCGGGGTCACTCTGGGCCTGATTTGGTGGAAGGGGTCACTCTGGGTCCGATTTGGTGGAAGGGGTCACTCTGGGTCTGATTTGGTGGAAGGGGTCACTCTGGGTCCGATTTGGTGGGCGGAGCCACTCTGGGTCCGATTTGGTGGGCGGGGTCACTCTGGGACTGATTTAGGGGGCGGGGTCACTCTGGGTCTGATTTGGTGAGCCGGGCCCCTCGGGGTCCGATTTGGTGAGCGGGGTAATCTACTATATAATTGTCTAAGGGCACTTCCATCTTTCTGTCTCACAACACCGCTACGTCATCATCTCGTGAGACCGCAATGCACTCTTGGGACCGGAGCGCGCAACAAGCATCGGGTACCGGCCACTCCAGGTGCAACAAGCATCGTGTACCGGCCGCTCTAGGAGGTGCAACAACCATCAGATACCGGCCGCTCCAGGAGGTGAGTATGTAACTTTTTTATTTTAATTCTTTTTTTTTTTTAACAGGGATATGCAGTATACTATGTGACTGGACAATATACTACGTAACTGGGCAGTATAACTACGTGGCTCTGTGCTGTATACTGCGTGGCTCTGCGCTGTATACTGCGTGGCTCTGCGCTGTATACTACGCGGCTCTGCGCTGTATACTACGCGGCTCTGCGCTGTATACTACGCGGCTCTGCGCTGTATACTGCGTGGCTCTGCGCTGTGTACTGCGCGGCTCTGCGCTGTGTACTGCACGGCTCTGCGCTGTGTACTGCGCGGCTCTGCACTGTGTACTGCGCGTCTCTGCGCTGTATACTGCGCGGCTCTGCGCTTTGTACTGCGCGGCTCTGCGCTGTATACTGCGGGGCTCTGCACTGTATACTGCGCGGCTCTGCGCTGCATACTGCGTGGCTCTACGCTGTGTACTGCGCGGCTCTGCGCTGTTTACTGCGGGGCTCTGCACAGTATACTACGCGGCTCTGCGCTGTATACTGCGCGGCTCTGCGCTGCATACTGCGTGGCTCTACGCTGTGTACTGCGCGGCTCTGCGCTGTATACTGCGCGGCTCTGCGCTGTATACTGGGTGGCTCTGCGCTGTGTACTGCGCGGCTCTGTGCTGTGTACTGCGCGGCTCTGCGCTTTATACTGCGCGGCTCTGCGCTCTGTACTGCGCGGCTCTGCGCTGTGTACTGCGCGGCTCTCCGCTGTGTACTGCGCGGCTCTGCGCTGTGTACTGCGCGGCTCTGCGCTGTGTACTGCGCGGCTCTGTGCTGTGTACTGCTCGGCTCTGCGCTGTGTACTGCGCGGCTCTCCGCTGTGTACTGCGCGGCTCTGCGCTGTGTACTGCGCGGCTCTGTGCTGTGTACTGCGCGGCTCTGCGCTGTGTACTGCTCGGCTCTGCGCTGTGTACTGCGTGGCTCTCCGCTTTATACTGCGCGGCTCTGCGCTGTGTACTGCGCGGCTCTGCGCTGTGTACTGCGCGGCTCTGTGCTGTGTACTGCGCGGCTCTGCGCTGTGTATTGCGCAGCTCTGCGCTGTGTACTGCTCGGCTCTGCACTGTGTACTGCTCGGCTCTGCGCTGTGTACTGCTCGGCTCTGCGCTGTGTACTGCTCGGCTCTGCACTGTGTACTGCGCGGCTCTCCGCTTTATACTGCGCGGCTCTGCGCTGTGTACTGCGCGGCTCTGCGCTGTGTACTGCGCGGCTCTGTGCTGTGTACTGCGCGGCTCTGCGCTGTGTACTGCGCGGCTCTGCGCTGTGTATTGCGCAGCTCTGCGCTGTGTACTGCTCGGCTCTGCACTGTGTACTGCGTGGCTCTCCGCTTTATACTGCGCGGCTCTGCGCTGTGTACTGCGCGGCTCTGCGCTGTGTACTGCGTGGCTCTGTGCTGTGTACTGCGCGGTTCTGCGCTGTGTACTGCTCGGCTCTGCGCTGTGTACTACACGGCTCTGTGCTGTGTACTGCGCGGCTCTGCGCTGTGTACTGCGCGGCTCTGCGCTGTGTACTGCTCGGCTCTGCGCTGTGTACTACGCGGCTCTGTGCTGTGTACTGCGCGGCTCTGCGCTGTGTACTGCGCGGCTCTGCGCTGTGTACTACGCGGCTCTCCGCTTTATACTGCGCGGCTCTGCGCTGTGTACTGCGCGGCTCTGCGCTGTGTACTGCGCGGCTCTGCGCTGTGTACTGCGCGGCTCTGCGCTTTATACTGCGCGGCTTTGCGCTGTGTACTGCATGGCTCTGCGCTGTGTACTGCGCGGCTCTGCGCTGTGTACTGCGCGGCTCTGCGCTGTGTACTGCGCGGCTCTGCGTTGTGTACTGCACGGCTCTGCGCTTTCTACTGCGCGGCTCTGCGCTTTATACTGCGCGGCTCTGCGCTTTATACTGCGCGGCTCTGCGCTGTGTACTGCGCGGCTCTGCGCTTTATACTGCGCGGCTCTGCGCTGTGTACTGCGCGGCTCTGCGCTGTGTACTGCGTGGCTCTGCGCTGTGTACTGCGTGGCTCTGCGCTTTGTACTGTGTGGCTGTGCAATATACTACGTGGACATACATATTCTAGAATACCCGATGAGTTAGAATCGGGCCACAGTCTAATAATTATAAGACTACAGATAGTGGTTTGGAATTGTGCTGTACTGTCACTTTAAGAGCTGATATTATCTGACAAAACTTGTGACCTGGTGAGCTGATGTAGACGTCATAGGAGTTGGCATAGTAACTG